>NW_015113708.1:35093-138134 GCF_001443285.1 Poecilia latipinna | reverse complement strand
CAATTAAAACAATGTACCTTCGCTCAAAAATGGTTGAAAAACACTGGATTAGACATCAAATTTAATACATCCTTAATAATGCAGATCAGCGCTTCTTGGTCAGAACTGATCTCTCAAAATATGTTTTAAACTATATAGAGCAGTGTGTCTTCATTACGACACCTTTGAGAAGCTTTGAATATTTCTGTTGCTAAGTGGACAGTTTTTCCTCAAAGTCGTCACGCTAGAAGCAAGAAAAAATATTCAACATAAAGCAAGCAACTTGAGAGAGTTTTACCTCAAATTGTTATAACTTGCCAACTGGCCAAGAGCATCTCCACAACTGCAGCTTGTATGGGGTGTCCTCAGTCTGCAGTGGTCAGTAGAGAAGGAGGATGACTCAGTGACAAAGTTACCAAATGGATCAAAGACAGTAAGGTGTATTGATGAGCTGGAGGAGTGAACAGCAATGCATCACAGTTTGTTCTGTATGGGGCTGCAGAGTCAAGGTTCATGCTGAACCTCTCCTTCATCAATAGGGATGCAGCCATCAGAATTGAACCGAGGAGCAATAGAAGAAGGTTGTCTGGTCGAATGTTTATTTACATCACAAAGATGGCTAGGTATGTGTGCTTAACTTACTCAGGGAACAAACCATAGGCAGTGTGATGCTTTCTGCAATGTTTTTTATTCAGACCTTGGGTGCAATGCATATGGATGTTGCTTTGACACATATCACCTGCCTGTTTAAAGTGTATCCCTTGTTGGCTGTGGCCATTTTAGCCTGCAAAAAAATAATAATTCACAAACAGTTTGGCAAGTCTGAAGTGGGATCTTTGCCAAGGTTCCATTCTCTATCCATATAAAAGCCACAGTATCTCATTTTTTTTTCTATTAAATTACCTTTTCCAAAGTATCTTACTAATGATGATGATGTGTGATACCTCATATAAAAATGAAAATGCAAGGATGCACTAGATGGAGCAGCCAAGTGTCCAATATTTTGAAAACATAATCTGATTTTGTCATTTTTGGCAATACAAATGCATAATTATGACCAATAAAATATTTTATTTCCAGATTTAATTAATGTTAATGGATTTGTTTGGGAAAATAAAAATCTTAACTTTATTTTTTTATGGAGAAAAATATATTTTCACATTCCAATTTAAATTAAAGTAACTGTCAATATATTTCACAAATTACCTAAAAAAGACGAGTCATTTAGTTAGTGCATAATGTTAATGATAAGCTATTTTTTGTAACATTAGTGCATTTTCTTTGCTTAGAAATTCACAGATACATGTCAGAATGAACAATGAGGGTTTTTTTATTAGCTTCATTTTTTTTTTTATAAGACAAATGTACAGTTTATAAACTGCTACTTGTCTCACTCCTAAAATGTAAACTTTATTTCACTCAATACTGGCTGTTTACTAGATTCTTCTGCATTAGTTTTTCACGTTTTATATCATGGCTCCTAGAAACATAGGAGACAAAGACTCCACTGTCTTTATTTTTGATGGTTGACGACAAGAACATCAAATTGCACCATTTTTTAGCACAACTGTAAAAACAGCCTAAAAATCTTGCTGCAATACTATGTTTATTTCATAGATAGAATTCCTTAGGCAATTAGTTTTGTGCTAAATTAACCTCACCTGATATTTGAGTGACTTTTGTGTCAAGCAACAAGACAAAACAAAAGTTTCTGGTTTGTGGATAGCAGCTCAAATATTTCCTAAAATATTATCATGTAATGATGGAAAATGCACACTTGTTGCCTTAGGTCTGAATATGTAAACATGACTAAACTTTATCTGGATAAAAAAAAAGGTGAAAACACTTTTCAGGTGCATCTTTTTTTTTTTTTTCCTTCCCTGTGGTTTTATTGGTTTAAGCATAAAGCAAATGAAATCTGTCTGTGGTGAGTTTTATTCACTAAGCAGCATCTTTTTCTTTCATTCCACTGCCCTCCCTCCCCAGTAATTAGACCGAGGCAACGTAATAAATCAATACACAAGTGCTTGTCTGGAAGCTGAACCACTTGAGGAGCTTGGGATTGGGACATTAATGTGTTCAGCAGAGAAATAGACATTCCACTGTAATCAATCCTGCTGCACAAATCAACTTATCGCTGGCCGTCGGGTCTTCTCCTTGTTTTCTCTTTCCTCCTGCTTTTGATAAATTCACTTCCTGTGCATTAACGCAGGTCAATGACTTCCTGCAAGGTGTAAATGGCTGTCTGGTCTTTGGCCCTTAACTGGAAAAATACAGTATTCATGATATTTACTTTGCAATATCCCATATGGCTGGCGAAAGGTTTGACTCATATCAAGTTCATATCGTCTGTATTTGCAGAACTCCTGAATGCCACCCGTGTTCACACCTGCAGGTGTGCCACACCCAGAGGAGCTTTAACCGTCTGAAGCCTTTACACCTGATCTGATGCTTGTAGTGCTGATGTTACTGATTCCACATTGTTGTTTTAATGAAGAAAAAAGGATCGACATGAATTGTTCGGGCTGGGTCACTATGGTCACCTGATGGTTCCGAAGAAACGGATCATTATGAGTTTAGAAAAACTGCTTAGCTAAATACTGCAAGTGTTGTGATTAAAAAAAAACAAAACAAAAAAAAAAAACATGACAAACGTAGCCATGACCATAGCTAATCATGCACAGTTGTAAACATTTTGGTATTCCGACCTAAATTGTTGAGAATGTTAAAGTCACATCAGACTAAACTAAACCATGCTGTGTTCCACTCTCGATAATCTCCAAATGTAAAGTTGTTGTGCTAAAATATTGAAAACATTTAGTAAACTTTAAATGCATTTGAGCACATGTCAAACCTTATTCTGTTTAAAGATAATTATCTTCTACTGAGGTTAAACTCAGTCAACAGAATGCAGCCTTGTCTTTTCTCCACTAAGAATATTTCAGTGCCCTTGAAGTCCTTGATGTCTGCTTATTGTTGCTGGCTCTTATTGTTGCTTTTGAATTTTGTCTGCCCTCTAGAAAGTAAACAGTTTTGAAGAAAATAATAAAATCTGTTTTTCCAGCTAGAGGTTTTAAATAAAAAAAAATATATCAGTGTTAGTCTGACTAGTGAAAAAAGGACAGATGAGAGAGCAAGAAGGACACAGTCATGTAACCACTGACCATTCAAATCAGTAACTCTAGAAGATGTGCCCTATCAAGAACAATAACATCAGATCCACTTCTTAAAGATTTGATTGTTTTGCTTTGCACACTTAATATGCTTTTGTTCTTTCAATTTCTACAGTTTCTTGAATTGCTTACATTTCAATTCAGTGGTCAAAGTTAGGGAACCGCCATGGCATTTGCAGACCAGTGGCAGGAGAGAAAAGCCAGTCGGAGGGTTGGCTGATCATCCAAGTCAGACAGCTATGTGTCAAGATATTTTTTTGTTAGCAGCACTAAAGAGATGAGAGTATGGGGACTGCACTTGCTAAGATCTAAAATTTATTCTCAAAGAAAGGTGATAATGCAGCCTTATGTAAACTTTCAGAAAAATGTCAACTTTCAAAATAACTTCATTTGCTTTCCTGGCTATGTCACTAAGGTTCTAGATATACAACAAATCTAACACAGTTTATAGTGATAATCATAAAATCTGGTGAAATATTGCTAGCGATGTCTTTTGACCACAACCCAAAACATGCCTGTTTGGTTAGTTGGTCTCTCTTACTCTTAGGATAGAGTGGTTGTGCATTTGGTTGTTTATTCTGTGTATTTCACTGTTGCATTGTCGTGGACTGACAACCTGTTCAGCCGCTCGTCCAATGACCACAGAAGACAGGCACCAGCTCCACTGTTACCCTGTAAGGGTAGCCGAACAAATAATGTCTGCTGGAGGGGCTGGTTGAGTTCCTGCAGCTCACACAAAATAACTGCAACACTTGATTGTTCAAGTCATCACTTATCAAGACTTATCCTCCTGGAAAACTCCAGCTCCAACTCCAACTGCTCCACAGTTGTCCTCTGTAACTTCCCTCTGTAACTCTATCGGCTATTATTATTATTATTATTATTATGCATGTCTTACGTGTTGATATAATTTTACTTGGTGAGCATTTTCACAGGTTTAATTTCCCCAGACGCTAGTTTGTGAAGATGTTTCTCTAATCAGTATGTTTAGCATTTTTGAAATTGTATTGAATTTTTGTTTATTGTTTTATTTAATATTTTTTACACACAATCTGCAGGATTTTTTATTGTGCAAGCCATCATCATTTCCGTTTCCTTCCAGTGTCTGATTGCGTGTGTTGCATGTACAGTCAGCTAACCAAAGACCTGTGTAAAAGGAATAGCCCGTGGGGAGGGAGGAGTTTTTGTTTCCAAAGCAGGGCAAAGGTGCTAGCAGGAGGGGGTGTCACTTTAAATCATGGACAACCTTTCAGAGAAATATTAAATTAACTGGTGATGTAAATATGCAAAGGAGAAACTTCTAGAGATCACCTGCTGAAGAGCCTGTGGGATTTTCCACGCATAGGACATTCAATAACTTTGTTTTTAAGGTTAAATAAGATTTAAATTTTGACTTTGCAAACCCCCTGTTATGTTAACCATGTGTTCAAAGTGAGTGTATGCTGCTCTCCCTGTTAGATGAAAGATGAAAATAAAAGATGTCTGATATTGCTACACAATACATGCAAAGCTGAACTCCTCTCCAGTGTGGAATAACTTCACCCTGTTCAAACAACTTCAGTATAAAATTGTGTTGGTTGAGGTTGCCAGATGTATCACTTCTACTGATCAGTTGATCCATCCAATCAGCTACAGGTTCTGCTGTTCAATCTCAAGAATGAAACCTGGGAAGGCACAACTTTGCATAAATTCAAATTATCCAAATTACTTCTTCAATAAGTTGGTTTAGAAAATGAATGGATAAATGGAGAGGACAAAGTAAGTAGGCTAAATGACCCAGAACCATAGAACCAGAAATGAGAGACTATTAACTTCTCTAATGATGTTAATGAAATGAGTCTCAAAACTCCCGTTTTCCCCCAAACAGTAACAACCATTTACAACAGAAATTAAATTTTTATGTTACAACATTCCTATTCTTTGTCAGCTAGATTGTCTTTGTTATCTAGAGTTACATCTAGGATCACCTATCAGGGTTTTGTCTTTAATTTTATTAATCCTTTAATGATGCAATATACTACATCTTTATTGGTTGAAATTATTCTCCTTTTGACACATTATTTTTCATGTTCACATTTTCCCAGTTTTGCACTAAACGGTAATTACCATTTCCTCGAGTGAACTTTTCCATCTGAGTTCTGAATCCCTGACAGACCTTCAGCACTTAACAGCTCTATTATTTTCCATTTGAAATACGAGTAACAGGTTACTTCTTTCACCACCTTCCCCTATAATGCATCAAGCGGTGTTCACAAACAGTTTGGTAATAGCTGCTTTTGTCGACATCAAGCGTCACAATAAAATAATTTCTTATAATCCTATAATTTATCACCTCAATTTATTCAACAGGTTCTATTCATTCTAATTACTTCAACAGGCTGTGAACAAGCCTTATTAAAACAAGCATTATGCTGACAGAGATTTATACCACAAGTGAAGTGGCAGTCCTAATTATGTGAATTTATAATCTATTACCTCTTTAAAATGCAATTATGTATTATTAAACTAATGGTAAAATATAATGCTGGAAAGAGAAAGGAAAGGTAATGTATCTGGATGTGAGATGAAATGACTAGTGGGTAAAAAAAGAGAAAAAGAAACAGTTATGGGCCTACTTAGAAGTTTTTAAACGCCTACCTGTTTGAGAAACCATATATGCGAGGAGTTATTCAACATTAATACAAAACGAAAAAGAAAAAAAAAATGTTTCCTATCATTAGATTTAAATCTGCTTTCCCGATTATGGAAGTAGTCCGTTGTGCTGCTGTTGCACGGAAATAACAAGCAATGGGTTGCAGCAATTTCAGCTTTTCAGTCTGTGATCTGAGCAATGAACTTTGACTCTGAGAGTCTTGCTAAAACAACACTACAGTTTTTTTTTTTTTTTTGCAGTGCACAAGCCCACCAACAGCGAACCAGTGATGCTCATTACATTACAGATCTAAACTCAACAGATGGCTCAGCAAACTGAGAGAGAAAAGTTTTCTCTAGTTACATTCCCAGTAAAAGGGCATGAAAAAAAAAAAAAATGAAGGATAGTTCCAGGAGAAGTTTGAACATTCATCATTTCCACTAAATGTCGAGCTTTGCATCAGATTTAACTGTTGTATCTCTGATACTGGCACACAGGGTATTTTTTCAGTTTCATAGTTTTATTATCATATAGTTATAACATGGAATATTAAAATTCAGGCAGCAGAAAAAAAGCAGACAAACTTCAGTTCCAACAACTGTGTAACCAGAATTTATATATTGGAGCGGCACAATGTGGATGTGCAAACCTTCACATAATCTCTCTGTAGCTGTCAAAATGTTATTTGGAGACAAGCTGAGGACTCTGTGATATTAGGACAGTCAAACTCTATCAGTTCATATACAGTTTGTACTCTCAAAACGTCCGTTACAAAAGAGTCACGTTCAGCTAATAATAAAGCATGGAAGTGCCTTCAGACTGGACAGTGGAGCAGTTGGTAGAGCTGTTGCCTTGCAGCAAGAAGGTCCAAGGTTTGATTCCTGGACCAGGGTCTTTCTGCACATAGTTTGCATGTTCTCCCTGTGCATGTGTGGGTTCTCTCCAGGTACTCCGGCTTCCTCCCACAGTCCAAAAACATGACTGTCAGGTTAATTGGTTTCTCCAAATTCTCCCTAGGTGTGAGAGTGCGTGGTTGTGTGTCCTGTCCATCTCTGGGTTGCCCTGTGACAGACTGGCGACCTGTCCAGGATGTACCCTGCCTCTCGCCTGGAACGTTAGCTGGAGAGGCACCAGCAACCCTCCTGACCCGAATGGGACAGGGGTGTAAAGAAAATGGATGGAAGTGCCTTTACACCTGTGACGCCACTTCCATTTGGCGCTGCCCTGATACACAATCATCCTATTAGTTCCAGGAGTAAACAAGGTTTCAGGCCGAATCTGTCCATTCTTATAAGAAGCTTTTTTACGTTTCCTCTAACTGTTTCAATTAAAATTTAAATACATAGAAAACAGTATGTGGCATGTAAAACATGCTTAGGAAATATATAAACTCTTAAGTGGGATATGGAAGTCATGCAAATTTGAGTGAGCATATCACTGGAAACAAATTCAAGAAATGATTCACAATACATTCAAGTCCCACTATATATGTTTTGTACACTGAACAGCACTAAAGGAAGATGTCACTGTTGTAATTTGACAGAAACTGTTAGAATTAACACTTTTTTTATCTGCAACTTCCATCAAGTTGTTTTTTTGCATTTAAGGTGTCAGATGGTATAGTGTTTATGCACTATTTTACATTACTTAAGCAGTTTAGCTTGATTTGGTTCGTGGGGTTACAGTTTCAGAGAGGAAATTGGCAGAACATCAACATTTCAGTCACATGTTTATCATTATAATGATATCATTCAAGATTCCATGTTGTATTTCTTAATTTCATACAAATTCATCCCATATCCTGTGCATTTCTCCTGTTTTCTCATTCATTCCTGAGCTTCAAGTTTCATAACATGTAGTTCCTGAACTTCTCCATATGCTGTGATCTCAGACTATAGTCATACTCAATAAATCAGAATATTATTGAGAAGTTGGTTAACTAAGTTTCTGAAATAAATTAAGTGAAACACACTTTTGATTAATTGCACACAGGCATATGTTTTCATTTCACTTAATTATGATGACTTTTCCACTAAAACCTAAAGAAATCAAGACATTTAGGATTAGAATACCATAGCAAAGCAACTGTAAAACATTTTAATACAAAACAAATTGGCTTGATAGAAAGTGTGTTTACCCTCAATGGCTATTATTTTCAAAAGGTACTTTCAATCTGCAAAACGGGACTCATCTGAACACATATTCTAATTTCTTCTAGAACGACTGAAAAATCCAAGAGTGAAGACCCTGGACTAATGAGCTGCAAGGCCTGAGTGGGTTCCTCCCACTCAGGCCGTCTTAGTTTGGATCCACAGACCAGTGCACAACTTGATCTGATGACCCACCCCCGCAGAGAGAGCTTGTTTGTGTGTTTAACATGTGATGACCCAGACTGACAAAGCTCCAGGCAACACTTTCACTCCTCAAACTCTGTTTGTACACACATCTGGAACCAGCAGTCACAGCAACCCACAGAAAGAACCGGCACACGCTTGCATGATCAGGGTGGCCTCTCCCAGCATGCCTTTCAGGGGCACTTTGAAGTGAGCTTTGTGATAAGAAGGGGCTTTCCGATGGCCATCTCCTCCTTGGGCCTCCCAGCAGGTGGTCGGTGGCAACCAAGGTTGACTGGATGGCTGCGGAGCAGAGGCTTCATGTGGCTGCTTTAACTCTCACCAAGCAACAGCTTATCATCTCCCCCCACTCTGTCCCACTTTATTCTTCCTCATGCGACATCACTGACGGCTCATCCCTTCAGTTTTAGAAAGATTATAAGTTGTTTAAGGTGCATTTCTATTGAAGACACTAATTAGAAAATTAATGTCACAATGCTTTACTGTTTCAACTTTAGTTGTTTTTATTTTAAGGAGTTGTTAATCACTCTAACGTAAAGCCATTGCGGAAGAGCTAAGTGGAGAAAAGGTTTTCCTTCATGTTTTCACACTTTTACCCATCTAGTATTCTGTCCACAGTCGAATGATGAATCATATAATGACTTCTGATCATTGAGCAGATCACTAAGTGAGCCTCGGACTGCTTAAATCAAATGAAAAACATAAATACATAGCTCATGATTCATAGTGACAATCACTGTAATCAGTCTTTTTTGTGGGTTGAGTTTATTCTGTGAAAAAAGGAGACAATTACAGCCATCATAAAAGTCTCAGAGGGGGTCCTTCCAAACTCACTCATCATGAAGAGTTTCTTTGCCGTTTGTGATATGGCCACGTTACCCATTACTATAACACATTTCATAAAAGGTAAACATATGACTTAAGTGTTAAATTTCCAAAAAGCTGGGGGTTTACTACAAGTTCATTCAGAGTATTTTGTATGTGTCCCCAAAAATATAAAATTTCTTTCAGTTTGTCTTTGTAATAGTGCATAGGAAAGAAACTACAAAGAGAAATGGCTGAGATCACCAAAAATTAAGATAGAAAAAAATAAAATATCTGCTTCTAGAATCTAAGTCCTTTCATACGTCAAACATTTCCCCCCCTAGGTTTACACACACACACACACAAATATTAAACAAAATCTTCTTAAAACATTGGTGTGACCCAAATTTGCGATACTTTTTTGAAGAACAACCAATAACGATACATAAAAGAAAAAGATAACCTTTCATTATTAAATCCATCATGTCAGACTCCACTTTCTATTGTCATTTGGGTCCTCGACCGCCGGAAAAATAAAAATTAAGCAGCATCAAACAAACATGGGTAGCAGCTTTTAGAAAAAAAAACCTCAGTATGCAAAGTTACACGCCAAATGTAACTTTGCATATTAAGTGCAAAGTTACACATACAGTTTGTTGACATCATAAGTTCAAAACAGACACATGTTCCTCTTGTTCTTGTTGACAAAGACCAATCTGCTCCTGCCTGGCCCTTGGGAGTTGAACGAGATTTGTCTTGTTGATGACTCCTCGTCTCTTCCAGAATCTGTGATAAATTAATTAGTGAAGACCATTCCAGTTGTGTCATTGCAATTAACTCATGCAGCTCAGTCTTTGATAAAAGAGGGAGGATGTTTGGATGGATGGATAGATATGGAGACAATATGTAAATGTCGTCACAAAACAATGGATAAATTGTTTGTATCCAAGACTGATAACTTTATCTTCACATATTGATCATTTGAATATGTGAAGATTTAAATTATAATACGAGTTAGAAAATATGGCATTAACACTTTTTTTAAAACTGCATACATTGTTTATTGAAACTTTTTTTATTTTAGTCTGTCTATACTTAGACCACATATATAAAAGCTGAATTTAAGAACATTCTTTTTACCTGTTTTACATCCTCTACTCTAGATAATCTTTGCATTTGCACAAATATGTTTAATAATGTTTGATAGATACTGAGAAAGGCCTCACTTCATCCTTGACATTTAGAGAAAGCATAAAAATTCTGGCTCAAAATCAAAAACTAATCACTTGTTTTTTGGCCGAAGGCCCAAAGATCCACAGATCTGACATGTGGTGGAAAATCACTAACAAGCAAAACAAACAGAGACGAATACTGAGCTTGGCAGGATAAAGGACTCAAACTGCACGTCTGTTGTGCTGGTGACAGGTGTGCAACTCTGCACAGTATAAATATTACCTGGACTTTGGACTAAGCAAAGCTGAGGCTCAGTATTTAGATCACAGTTTTTAAATGTGCATTCTGTGCCATGGAAGAGGAGATGTGACGCTGGAGGTGGAATAATGCGGTGTCAGGCATTAAACGGACAGAGCAGAGCGACAAGAGCCTTAAAAATGATGATGCTTTATCCTTAAATTGTTCGGAGAGGTTTCTGCCTGCTAGGTCATGAATCAGGCTGTCCGGATCTCCTTCTGGCGTTTCTGGGGACGGGTTTGAGGGCATGACAGGTGAGCCACCCCTGCAGCTCGACCATCACCCTCCTCTTCATCATTTAACATTAATCGAAGCTGCCACCTTTCCTAACTCTCAGCACGGCTCCCTTCTGCTCGCTTCATTCATCTCTCTGCGCTGGAGCAGCTGAGGAAGAGCAGAGGCTGAGGGTCGATAAACAGAGGTCCCCTCCCCCGTGTCAGCTTGTGGAGATCAGGTGTAACGTGCTGCAGAAGGAAAATCCATCTTTCTGTCAAAACAAAGGGCTGTAAGTCTCATCCATCAGGATTAGAGCAGTCCGTTTCTTCTAGGAGAACTGACGCAGCTGGAAATCACATCTGGAAATCAGGGGGATTGTGGGACTCAGCTGATGGGATCGCATCTGACCTGCTGCTCCGTCGAGCTGAATTCATCAATCATACTTTTAAACAAGATTCCATCTTTACTAATGCAACACATAATGGGCCTACTGCTGAAAAAAAGATGTTCCAGTTTGAATTTTGATGCTCCAAAGCTAAAAGACATATATTGACACAGAAATCCATCCATCCACTTATCAGAAGTCGGGTTGTGGGGCTAGCAGCCTAAGAGAGACCCGGACTTTCCTCTTCCTGGAGAAGGACCACTTGATCTTCCTCCGGGTCTCCTTCCAGTGGGAGTCCTCACCAGGAAGGTGACCAGCTGACGTATAAATTGGTTTTAAATGGATGTGTTGGAAATCAGGTAAGCATATGCTACATGGCACACTGATCAATTTTTAGAATTTGAGGAACTGAGCATAAGAGTAGCTCAGACTCTGATGGATTAACATTTTAAGATAAACTTCTGCATCCTTAGTTTGGTTCTGCAAACACAACAGTACAGGTGCAACACACTTTAAAACTGTGTTTCTCCTTTTGAAGCTAATCATTGTCCATGTCACTGGACACTCCGTTTTACTTTGCTGTTGAATAACAAAGAAAACACTCAAAAATGTGCTGATAGAAACATTTCACAATAAACTATATGTGATTAGTTAATTAATAATCAAGACTGTGTTAAAGTTTTCTGATAACTTGGATTTTCTATTTTAGAATACTTTAAGAACTGGAATGTTTTACAGTGACTGAGCTTTGGTCATATTTTTTATTTTTTTACAAACTAACAAAACAGTAAGAAACAAAGTTTTAAACTACCAGATGGATGCATAAAACAGACAATAGTATTGTGTAAATCTGTCAGTCATTATAGCTCAATGACTTCATATAACCATGGAATTAAGACCTTATCTGCTGTGTTGTTTTATCCAAGATGCCTAGTAATCTAATTATTTATTTAACCTCTCCATGATATACAATCAATAATTGTAAAACTCCCAACATGTAAGATCATTTGAATGTCTTAGCTTAGTCGTATAATTGCCTCAGCCATCATATATATAGGCAAATAATTAGTACAACAGGGATATCCTAGACATACCTAATGAACTTAAAATACCCACACTCATCTCACCTGCCTCTTTAGAAGCAATCTACGAGTGTTACACATGGAGACGTAAATGGTTTTATACTGGAATAGGAGATAAACGATATGCGTAGTTGAAATGTATATGTGGTCACAGTAGATGAACAGTAAGAGAAAGCAATACCACCAAGCAGGGAATCAGAAGTTTAAGGGAAAAGACACCTGTTCTAATAAAGCTTTATGTCATGCTTGCAACATACAGTGTGTCGTATCAGGAATAACTTTTATGTAAAATGTTGTATCTCAAAAACATCAAGAGGATAATACATGCAAGTCTTGCAATAGAAGTCAGAAGTATAGTATTTGCAGAAGATGCTAATTTAAGTCAGACTGGAAGTGGCCATGAAAATGCCACATAGATATATTTTGACCTATTTTCAAAAGGAATATGAGCGTTATGATAGATTGCCTGTTACTGTGGCTCCTCTTACTCTGTATTTTTCAATCTCTGCAAAGCAACTATACAAGAAATGTCACTGGATTATCTCTATTGCTCAAATAAAACAATGTATATAATAATATAAGATTGCTTGCCGTACATACTCGAGGTGGACTCAATGCAGACTCAAAGCGGACGTCCGCGGGACATAACTGCAAAAATAATTGTTTTGAGCGCATATGCGTATTCATCGTCGCACAGCAAATTCACATCGAACTGTTTTGCATGCGACATCAAACTGATAAGGTTGAGAGTCAGCACACTGACAGGTGTGCGGAGGCTCCGCTGGTGGAGATGAAACAGGGGTAGCTGCCCAACTAGCTCATTAAACCTGCTACTATCCATTAGAATTTTGGGAAATACAAAACTTTAAGAGAAATGTCGGCAATCAGTACGCTTGACGATTAAATCCTAACCGTGCACGTAGAGTCCACACGGCTCACGGAGTGCGCACAGTACTCATGCGTATATGATACTTACTGATACTTCTTTAGCTTTTTGGAGGAGCTCACAGAAGCTGGATGAAGGTTTTAGAAATATTCATTAATCTTTAAAATTAGCATCAATCGGCCTTTCCGTAATGACAACTGTTAGGAAACCACAGCTATAACAAGCTAATTAGGGTGTAAGACCTTTGCAGACTGACGGGACTTCCAACAAGAGCCACGATGGCATGTCAAACACCAGTGTCACCATGAGATTACTGATTATTGTATCCCTTTGTGTTGACTCGAAGTTTTCAGGCATTGCAGTATGGTTTAAAAGAACTTCCCTCCATAATGGATTAAGTTCTCGAGGCCTGAATAGAAATGGGTCAGTACCTTCGAGGTGTAATATTTATCAATACAAAATCCAAACTCTATAAAATTGTATTCCAACCTGCAACATCCAGCCTCTCTTCTCTTCTTATTTGACCTTTCACAGGAGATAACCAGTAGGAAACCGAGGTTTTAGATTTCAGCCGTGGCCTGTGTTTGCACAGCCAAACCGATCGATACATCATACTAATAAGTAAAATCTGCAAGCGCCAATTATTGCGTGTCATGTTTACCACCCGAGTGAGTAATCGTCCAATTTAGCGAAAGCTCACCGAGGAAAGTGAAGCTGCCGGGAGCTTGTTATAAATTGTTCGTTCACGCACACACACAGACGAGTAATTAAGTCCCCAAAACACACATATTAATATTGCTCTAAGCCCATTAGACCTGCAGGGCCTGGGCTCGTGTGTGTGCATGTACAGGTGTGCTCTGAGCTTTTACTGACTTACCTCCCGGAATGCTGCTCATATTTCCAGTACAGGGGCTCCATTAAACATTCCTCACTTGAGACTGGGAAACGGGGAAACTTTAAATCAATGAAAGCAAACACTGTCATAATAAACATGATGAAAAACTGTGCAGTGCTAACATTTAAGCACAACACTGATTATTTATGGCTCATTAACTGTACTTTGTTTTTTTTTTGTTTTTTTTTAACTTTTTGTTCACAGAATGATTAACTTTTCAGTTGTCCAGTCTGGTTTAGAATGCATTATAGTGAAAATATTACTTCAGGAATGTCACGGTAGCAGTTATTCATATCACAACTTTTACTTGAAGAAAAAAAGAGAGTAATACTTAAGATGGCAGTGGAGAGACAGGAAATAGGGGGAAATCACACAGCATGGAGCTGATAGAGACTGGGAACTGAACCCAGGACAACCATGTTGAGTTCTTGCAGATGCACTTTGCCAGCTGAGCCACCCCACAACCCTAGGTCTTTGTTCTCAATACAAACTTGAGACTTTTTTGAAGACTTGTGTGATACAAAAAAAATATTGCAAAACCTCTTCTTCTCTTGGAGATCTATTTGTGGAACAGAACACACTGGAAAAAATTTGCGTTCTTGCCATCTGATTTAACCAGATCATGTTGTCCAATTGACCGTTGAGACCAATCCTAAAATGTTTGCATTGCACAGCACCATGTGAGGCACAGCAGTGTTTCACAGGTATGTGGGTTTGTTTTGGAGACATCAGACCTGGACGCAGTCACAGTATCTTACCAAAGGACAATAAAATATAATATGATAATATCTTTCCAACGACTGGAGCTTAGCCTAAACTGAACCCTCCACAGGACAATAATCCTAAATATGGCAGCAAATGTACAACAGAGTGGATAAAAGGCTGGAAACTGTTTTACTCAATGTGAAACTCAAGACTATAAATTGCTTAGGCCTCTTCCTTATAAGATTGTTTCCAACCTACAACTGTGACATCTCATAAATGTATGAGTGATTGTATTCATTTCCACAAGATTGGCTTTGCTGCTTTCTACTTGTCACTTGGTTCCACATGAAAACAACCATCCTGTCAGCGTGACCAGTCATCATAACAAGTAGAAAATGTACAATGGATACCTTCAGAAATCAGAAACCATAGCATGCAAATCTGTACAGGACGTTTTATTTAAAAAAAAATAAAAAATAAAAATAAAAATGAGGCAATATCAGTTCAGAAGAGGACTTGGGGTTTGGAAAAACTATTATTTTGAATAATTGTTAGGTTATCTTCATGTTTTAAAGTTAAAAAAAGAAAACAAACCATCTCAATTTCTTTTGAGGTTGTGTTGTCGGGGTTAGACAGGCCAAGCAAATAAAATGTAAACATATTTCCTTCAGAGTAAAATAAAAAAAAAAAATACAAAGCTTCTTTTTCAGGTCTGGATAAAGATAGGGGTATGATCCCCAGACGAACAGGAACGTGTTATGACTGCAAATCTTTTAGACAATGCACATTCTAGATAGAATGAAGTGTTAGAGCATTAAAGACCCCAAAATAAACTACCCCAGTTTTAGTATTTATTTATTTTTTTTTATCAAAAATAAGTGTTGGGAAGGCCAGGAGATCATGAATATTCAACAGACCTTTTATAACAATCTGGTCTTTAGCCGTTCTGACATCCTCCATCTAGTGAAAAAATTCTAACATAAAAGCAGGTTAAACTTTCAGCGAGACATGACCCCACCATTGATCAATGTGAGGTGGCCATGGCATCTGCAGAAATATGTATACTCAGTGTCCACCCAAACTGTTTTTCTTTTTTTTTTTTCAGAGAAATATAAACCGATCTAAAACCTTCCATCCTGCTGCTTCACACACTGTTGATTCCCTGCCTCAGGCTCATATGTGTGTTGTATGTACCGTATGTCCTTTTTCTGTGAGTCAGTAAGCAGATCGTCTGCCAGGAGGTGCTCTGCAGAAATTAATGACTCTCTGCTGTGGATGCTGGAAGCCCTCGTCATCTCCTGCGCCTGGTGGTCTGGATGTTGGCTGGTTAAGTTGTCACTCTGGCTTTCATCGCCACTCCTCCTGCCAGGAGCAAGAGGGATGACCCGCTTCCACAAGGCAGGAGGGAAGGAAAGACCCAGCAGGGCTTAAGTTACTTCAAACCAGCAGCTCGCTTTTTTGCCAAAATTCAGGAGAACTGACTGAAGTTACTTCTAATTAGTGCCCAATTCCATTCACTACCGCTATGAGTACTGGCAGCTGGTTGGGCCAGTTTTCCCATTTAATGTTTTTAAAACACAGCAGTAGCTGATGGCATAACAAGATATGCACTCAGTTGGCTTTCTTTTCCTCCCTGCAATACTTACTAGTATCCTGTTCCTCCGTGTCTAGACAATAAAATATCTAGACATTCTCAAATTTATTATTATTTTTTAACCATCATCTAGATTTTACATTGATTTGCAAATTTAAAGAGTAAATTGTCCTTCCCAGGATTTTTTGTGTTTTCACCTGAGGCGTGACCCAAGCTTACGTTAGATTTTTGTGCTAAAACTAAAAAAAAAAAAAAAAAAAAAAAAGATTGTTTCCAAAATAGTTGACATTATAAAAACACTCAAGCTATATGAAATGAGGAGTAGACAATGAAACCCCACAAAACACATGCAGTAATCCTCGTACGTTTCAGTGGGGCAAGGGCAGACGTCTCCTCTGACCGTTGCTGAAGGAAAGATCAAGAGCGCCATGTGAGCTGGTCACATTCTCCAGATTCCTTAAATTGGCAATTAGCTTTAATAAGAGCTTTAATTTTAATGAGGAGCTTGTAGATCCCCGAGTTCATTTCATGTTTGACCCCTCACCCTCTTCACCATTCCACTCCCAACGATAACATGAAGGCCTGTCTGTTCCATTTGGACAGACTGAAGTGGGGGAGGACAACTGACTAACAGTCTCTAACAGTTCACTGACCTTCCACCCAATCAGACCTGATTTGTTCCGTCCACACCATCACCAGCCCTGCAGCTCCCTCCTCCTTTTTTAATTAATTCATTATTTTTTTTCTTCACTAATGTCAATCCATCTTATTATAATGAAGCTCTGATTTTGAGAAGCACCAGAGCTTTAATGATGTGCAACCCACAGCCTCAGACTTGTACCGTGGACACGCAGAGGGATAAAGACTTCTGTAAAGAATTTAAGTTGATTGCTTTAACAGCTGACGTTTGATATAAATTGCGTTAATGATTTTACTTTGAGTTCTGGATGAATTCCGATGAGTCCGTTATAAAACACAGCTTAAATGCTGTTGGTTTACAAATCTAACATTAAATTATGTTTTCCAAAAGCTGCATTTAACACAGATGCGGGAACAGCAGTCACATGGTGTGCGCACAGCAAATCTCATTTTAAAATAGCACAGCATCCTTTGTCGATGTCAATACTGACATTTCTTTGTCGTCATTGTTTAAGATATGTTTCATAATGCTGCTTCAAGGATTTTTTTTTAATAATCTTCCAGGAGGATTTTTGTGGTTACGTGTGCATCTTGATTTAGAGCTTGGCAAAATTTGAAATTCCAAATACATTATAGATTCATTACTCACAAGGTGATATTTTATAAGCATTTCTTTCTTTAATGATTATGACTAACAGCCAATAAAAATCAACATTTCTGTAAAGCTTCTTAGAAGAGAAAAGCATGAATTGCTATAAAATGTCTTGGTGGCTGGCAGGAGCGACTTTGGGTTTGCTGGTGTTGATCTACTTTGAACAGTGACCAACACCAGCAGATGACATGACTCCCAAAATCACCACTGGCTGTGGAACCATCCCACTGGACATCCAGCAGCTTAGATACTGAGCCTCTCCATTCCTCCAAACTCTGGAATCAGATTTAGTTGGATAATTTTATGGTTCCTGGCCTGTGTCTTGCAACTTTTCCCATCTTTATTTTCCCCACTGCATAATTTGAGTTTGAATGTGTTAAGATGACCTGTAACCCAGTTCCTGACTGTTTGCCTGTATCTGGATCCTCCATCACCATCGCTGAATGACAGAAAATACCACATAATAAGCCCCAAGATGAGCTCTTCAATGTCCTTTAGAACATTTCTAAAAGAATATTTTAAAAAAATGACAACTGTGCATTTCACACATCACAATTTTAGCTGTGCCAACATTCTTGTTCGACACTCAGAAGAAATTTGGATTTTTAGTATTTTTTAGCTAATAAGTGTCACTTGAGAATATAATATAAAGCATTATCTTATTTTATTTAGCTTGTATTTATCCTGAGATTGAAGATTTTATAAAGGAGACTCTTCCAAGACAGCAGCATAATTACAATAAAAACAAAAAAATGGCCATAGATCAATTTTTTGCCCTAAATCGATTAGTTTGAAACTGTATCAACTGTTTTATGAATTTGTGAAAAAAAAAAAAAGAAAAATTCTTAGGTGCATTTTAAATCTTTTCAAAAAGATAAGAGTTGTCAATTAATGATTTATGATCTATTAAGGTTCAGTCACAGGAAAGGAAAATAAAAAAGTGTCCATGTCATGATATTTTGCAGCTGAGCTGCTGTTTTTCTGTATCATACCATCAGCACGAAGCAGCATTCAACAGAATAGCAGGATATAAACACATTAGTATACTGCTGCATATTGTAATCTGTGCCTGACATTTCCTTCCCATTATTCACTAATGCTGCATCCACAGCACAATGTCTCTGCATTTATCACTGGAAATTGGTGCAATTTATATTCATCTTGCACATTGACACAATAGCACAGTATGGGAATGGATTCCCTACTTCAATGGAAACCGCACAGTGTGAACAGAATTGGTGAGATACGATTTTTTTTTTTAGGGACTGTGGGAGCCGAAACATAAGCAGAGATGAGAAGTTTCAAGATAAGTCAGTTTGTTTCGAAGCTTTTCAACATTTAACAGTTTACAATTAATTTGGTTGCATCAACTCAACTAAACACACTAGGTCTGTATATTTGAATTTATTACTAAAAGCTGATTGTTCTTGTATTAAACACAGCTTTATTTGAACTAAATTAAAAGCCTGAATTTAAAAAAAGAAAATTTAAGTATTAGTGAAAATTTAAATATGGACATAACATTTAACTATTAGCATTTAAAATAATATATAAATAAGGCTTTTACAAAGTCTTATTTCTGAAGACGGACTCCAATAATGACCACAATAACGCCGATGCCTTACTTTTTATTTATTGTTAAAGTGATACGTCTGACATGATTGTGCTGCAGCATCAAGCAGTGCAGAGTGGCATCTTAATTGTGCAGTTTGACAAAAGTACTGTCATAGTTAGCATACAGATGCTCAAGTCATGTTTGATTTTTAAAATCACATTGGGCTCTAGAGGCTGCACAAAGACTTGATACTGGGACAGAGGTTTCCCTTGCGGCAGGACAATGACCTTTAATATGATTTTTAAGATTGAGTTTTACAAATACTTTCCATTTGACTCTACTTGACCTTTTTTGCAAAGAAGAATTTCCAAAATTTCTGTTTCGTGTCCAGTCACATTGCATATCAAACTTTAATTTAATGCCATTGGAAGAGAAGATGCCAAGAAAAAGCACTCCTGAATCAACTTCCTGGAAAATAACTAACATGCCAATATGTGAAAAGGTTCAAGGAGTTTTAAAACCTATTCAAGACACTACAAGACAGTTTTTTGTTGTTGTTTGTATTTTAAGTTACAACAAAATTGCTTGTACTACCAGCCATCTGCAAAGAAAAAAGGTTCTTGAACTCATAATTGTTCATCAAAAAGAGGCACATCTGAAACCAGGCCACAGAAATCACTTCAGAGACCATATATATTTCTTCAGCCTGAAATTTACAGTCTCATCCAGACAAAGTATTTGTACAACTTCTACAGAACAGTAATCTTGCTCTGTGTGAGCAGCGTACAGAGTTAGGGAATGGACGTCTGTAGCACAGAACTGCAAGTAATCATCGTTTGTTATATTTAAACAAGAAAAAAGATCATCACAAAGAAACTCAATACTGTTTTTGTTTAGAATGGCTGTGTAGAATCAGAACTTGTTCAAATCATTCTTCTGGATTTGTACAATTAGTGAACTCCACACAAGCGGCACACGTTTTCCTGGTTTCATTTACCAAAGAATGGCTCCTTTGTAAACGGTGCTTTATTACATTGCAGCCACAACAACAAGAAAACTCCTAAAAGTTGCTGCCAAGGCTGACTTGGACTCTAAAATCTCTGCAAGTCCTAAGTTGGCTCAGTTTTCAAAACAGATCTTCTAATAGAAAGCTTTGTATTCAGCTGATGACATTGAAATGATAATTGTGACTATTCAGAACAGAAAACCAGGGTCATACTGTTATGAAAGCAAACTAAAAAGTGAGTGGTATATTGTATTTGCTCTGTGTAGCTGGTAATTCAGCCTAAATGCTCTTTAATGTGGTCTGAATCATATCGTTAATGAGTGTGGTGGGGAATTTTCTGAGTGCTGTTACAATCAAAGGATGAGGATTTGTTCTGCTTTGGCATATCAGGCCTTAGCAGAGAGAAGAGGAAGAGACAAAAAAGAAGGCTTTAAATACAGTGTTTGACTGTGACACCAATGCCGCTCTGACACCACCACCCCCAGATAAATTTGCAAAGTGTGTTTCCATCAAACATGACCCTGCTGCAGACCAATTATCCCTCCAGGACTGCATCATTTCAGTGGCCAGGGTCGACCCCGTCTGTCAGCCACTGTCTGTCCCCTGCTGACAGGAGCCACGGGAATGGAAAAGCTCGTCTCCATTGGCAAATAAGCGCCTTCAGAAAGCATGCAGTCTAGAGTGTCAGAGGTCAGAACATCCATAAACAGACACTGCTTGGCTGTTGGGGGCGGGCAGTGTGACCTGAAAGGCCTCTTACTCTCTTAGGATGATGTTTCCTTCTATGTGACTGAAGCAGGTGAGGAAGCTGGTGATTCAGAGCCACCACATGCTGGACCTTTCAACATTTCTCTCCTGGAGCAAACTGTGTCTGTCGCACAGCTGAAAGTGCACTGAAGATCTTTCGTCTACAAATACACCGACTATGTGGATAAAAAAAAAAATATGTCTGGACAGTATATTAGAAAGCAACAACTTTAACTTTGTTTTCCATAGAAAATGATTCTCAACTAAGCAGTAAATAATAGCAATTGAAAAAACAATGCCAAGATGGAAACCTGTCGACAATGATATTACAACACAAAGCATGTATCAGCTGTATTGTAAAGCCCTGAAGAAAATAAAATAAACCATGTTGCACTCTCTTATAACACAATCATATGCTTTTCCTCTTCGATCACAATTTAGATTTTCACAAGAACTTGACTTTAAGGGCAAGTCATCAAAACTATTCTTCACAACATCAGAATTTCCTCTTCTGCAATATCAAATATCAATCAAATTAGTGTCCAAAGATATTTAATGCTTAATATATCAAAGAATAAAAAAAAATACATTATTTTCTACAAGTTTGTTATTCACAGTATGAAATTAACTTTCTAATGGCCCTATTGTCCTTTTTCCTCCACTGGAGAGTAAAAACATTAGAATGTCTTCATCAGTTCCTGTCTCTTCTTATGACACTAAATCTCATTTTGAAATTGGTCATAATTCTCAGCACAAATATCATATTTTTACAAAGTCCTTTGATCAATTCAGGTCAGTTGTAACATGCTGAATCATCTCGCATCTTTCTTTTCATAAAAATAATTTCTAAACCATACTCTTCATTATATTAATTCTATCAATATTCACTCAATGAGTAATCCTACCTGGACTTGTGGCCCTTGGCTGGTGCTTGGAGCTGTATATTTTTTTCTGACTGTTATGTAACATCACACATTAAAATATTCAATTATATATCTGCCACAACGCCACACCAGTCAGTGATCTGACTGAACAGTGGTTTACAAGCAAGTACATTTTGCCCTGCCAGTTTCATCATCCTTATTTGACTTTACTAACCAATTGTTGCACATTTAGCTGTGTACGTTTCCAGAGGTTTCTTTATTGTTCATCCTCTCTGCACCAGTCTTATGTTTTCTGCTTTCCATCTTTTAAACACTCCTGATAAAGAGCACTTACATGTTACTTCAGAGTGTGCCTTCAAAAACAAAACCAAATCAAAAAACAAAAAAAACAAAACCAAATAAAAAAAAATAAAAAAAACTGTTTTGCCAATGGAGGTGAATGGAGTTCAGGTAAAGTGGGTATGGCAGCCCAAATGTCAGACCAGCACACCAGGAGATGTCCTACTCCTGAGATTAGCCAATCCAGGCCTTGTTGGCAACCATAAGAGGGCTGATTGATTTTTATTACAACACTTTCAGTACCATGTCCAGGAAACAGGACTTGAATTGTTCGTAGAGGTTATTTTGAGCTAAATGGTAGTGGAGTTGAAAAGATGAGTCAGGAAAAAGTTATAAAAAATAACAAAAAAAAAAAAAAACTACTTAAAAGCAGAAAATAAGCACAGAGCAAGTGCTGCTAATTGTGGTTCTACAAGCTGTTGGGATGTTTTGGTCCTTTTTAAATTTATGTTTCACTAAATAAATAATGACACCACATATTTTGACTGAAAACTGAGAAAAAGGAAAAAAAAAATTACCTCAGTTTAATGACTTAAATTGTAGGAACATGACTATTTATGCATCCTCAAGCTTTCATCGGTACCGAGATACCCAGCGATTAATCGCTGCAGGTGTTTATGAAAAATTTAAACCTTTTCTCCAATGACTAAAAGGGAAGCACTTTCTTTGCTTAGTATTCAGTATGAAACACATCGAGCTCCTTCTGCTTCATGTCAGTGTTGACCAGCAGCAGCTGTGCACACAGACTCTGACCACATGCCAACGGTTTTTGCTCTGCTGTTTACCACACCGTGTATCAGTCAGAGTTCAGAACCATAGGTATAAAAGTCTATTTTCCAGCTTCATGAATCCACATGTCAAAATCAAACCAGTGTGGTAAATGTTCTACTGCCTCAGCTGCATTTCACAGTAATTTTCTAAATGGAAGTATTTACACTAAGGGTAATAATGTAACAGTACTATTTTGTTTCTTGCCATTTTTGTACCAAAGTACTTGAATCGACTTTTTCTCTTGTTTTTATAAACTTACACCTCTCACCCAAAAGGCTTCTGCAGCTCATTTCACATTCTCATTTCATTCTAGGTCAATGCAGGCAAAACTGACTAAAATTTTATATTATGACATAATTTAGGATTTTTTGCTATACACATTATATTTGAAATTTGTTCTTTGGGATGTTGTGGTGTAGCGACAGAACAGGGAGACAATCTGCAACACAGCTAAAATCTCCACCACAATTTTGCCAAAGATTTGTTTACCCCAGGAATTTGTATTTATTTTTTTTCGCATCTTCTGAAACAGTATTTGTTTCTTTCAACTTAACTTCCCACTAAGATGTAAATATGTAGCACTGTTTAAACCGTCAGCCTTTTTAATAATTACTTTTTGCATCTCATCACCCTGATGGATCATGCCAATGACGGCCTCCTGGACAACTGTCAAGTCAGCGATTTTCTTCACCGTTGCATGAAGACCTAGTGTCATTGTTTTGTCTTAATCCACTGAACAGAGCTAGTCACTTTTATACTTTTGAGAAAAATTTGCAGCAACAAGATTAAGAAAAAAAGAAAACTGAAGAAAGTTTGTTGTGGAAAATCTGGAAACTCTGAACACTTTCTTTAGTCAAAGCTTCTTCTCGAGCCTCACAAACACTATCCAGCAAACACTTTGAAAACACTAATTATGGCCCACCAGAGAAATAAAAGTTCACCCACACAACAGAGAGAGGATCAAAGAGCTTATTTGCCGAGTAGTCAGCATTGCTTCAACAGCCTGACTGGAGGTAAGAAGATCAACAGAGTGCTGAAAGTCATGCAGCTCAAATGATGTGGCACCTCCTTGAATGAGTAAGTAGCAGTTCATGGTTGAACCATTATGGTGTTGAAGGGCCGCCGGGTGATTACAGGCTTTTGCCCCAGCCGTGGGCTGTTGAGCCTCGTTAATACAGCTCTGAAGGTGGGCTAATTGGTGCTTAATTACTGTAGTCGGCCCAACAACAGTCAGCACAAACAGCTGCACATAGCAAAGAAACAAAACAGAGGAACAAAGAAAAACACAGGGATAAATTAATAAGCAGAGACGCTGAGCTGAGCCATTCGAGGCGCGTTTGTTCTGTAATTGCAAGCGGAAGTAGGAGGAGGAAGCACACTCTACGGCAGCTCGTCAGGACAAATGGTGAGGATGTGAATTATACATTTCCACAAGCTTCCCCCCCGCCCCCGTATTTGGTTCTTTAGAAACACCACTGCTCATGAAATGTTAAGTGGACAGATGGCAACAAAACAGCACACAGCAAACGGCGAGGGGGACGGGGGAGAATCCACAAGAAGAGGAGCGGTTAGCGTGTGCAGGCTTCCAGGGGAGGAACAGAGAACATTTATAGCGCCCATGAATGTCATAACAGGAAACCTGGCAAGTTGCTAAAAGGAGACATTTACTTTCCTCTCTATTCCTTAATTATTTCACTTGGACATATTTGATCAGGCAGGGTAACCTGTGGCCAAAATTTTATTGGGAAAGAATGAAAGCCGCTAACTTAGGATGAAGGGTTCTGGTGCTGCGCATGTTGATCAGTGTTTTGATTTAGCTATTTATGGGCTTTAATGGCGCAGCTCTGCAGAGAAAACATAAAAACAGAGTGGCAGTTAAATCTTTTCTCCTCACAACAGGGAAGAATAAAGGAACACCCAACACAGGAGTGTTTATTCATCACTGGTCCAGATATTTGTATTAACACTGTAATGTAAATGGCAGTCTAATTGCGTGCATGCTCTGACTATTCTCAAAAGTGCAGGCAACTCAGGGTCACGCAGCATTACGTGTGGTTACAGCTCCTATGGCAACCATTCAGTGCCGAGAACATGCTGCTGCATTCACTGTAATGAGAAATCCATTTGTGGACAAGGCAACAACAAAGCCTTCAATTACTGCCAGCACACTTCCAATCTAACCAATGTACATTTCTCCTGCAGCAGCAGCCGCCGAGTCCTCCCTCTGCCGTCCCTCATCTCATATTAACTCCGCAGTATTAGTTTTGACAAGTCTGCCTTTGAATCACATTAAAGACTTCCAAGATTATTATTACAAATGTAAAATTACATCAGCCCGTCCCCTGGCTGCTAGCAATGCGATGCGCACTGATCACTGCATTCTCGAGAGCATCTTCCTTCGGATTAGAGGTGCCACTGTTCATAAACTCATCAAAGCACAGTGAGCACGGAGCCTCTCAAAGATAATGAAAATGTGCCGACAATAACGACCAGGATTAAAAACGGGACTGCGAAAGAGAGGAGGAGGAAAAGGAAGATGATGGTGGATAGGACGAGGAAGCTGGAAAGAGAAAGATGATCAGGACAGAAGCTGATGGCAATCAGTTGTTGTGCCATCTGAAAAGAAATCCTGAGAGCAGAATGGAAAGTAATGACTTTTTATGCGTCGGATTTCTCTTCAGGAGAAAACAAAGCATGGCCAGAGAACGTATGGTGCTAATAAGCATGTAAGATTTTAAAACACCTCAGCTTTGGTTTGATTGCATAATACTTTCCATCTGTGTTTCTGAGGTTGTGGCACAGCTTCCTATCTGTAACACGGTATAATAGAGCGTTTAGGTGTAAGTTAAATTATATTCCAGGTGAATCCTCAATCAATCACTGTGCTGGACATCTATTTGTGCACTTTGACAAATCAGAAATAATGGTCCAGCATCCAAGTTCCAGGTAAGTATTTTGAGCTTTAAAATAGGAAATACATCGCTTGATCTTATATGCCTCTAATTTGGCATTTGTGGAGGGTTATGTAAAATGTTACAATAAAATGTGACTTCTTTGATTATATTTAACTACGTCAGTGCCTGAACTGCCTTTTGGAGTCGACTTCACTCTGTTTGGTGTTCTTAATTTTCTGACATCCGTCACTTAGGATGTGCACCACCAGGAAACCCCATTCAGATGAAAAATTGTGAATATTAGCTATTGGCTTGGTCTTGTGACACGAGTAGTGGGGTCAGGGACAACAGCCATATGACAGGAGCCATGCTATTCTGTATGGATGATGGTAGAGCAAGTACTGCTCTACCAGTACATATCATACAAATATATGACCTCAAAGGAAAAATAATAATAAAAAAAGACAAAGGACAATTTTGTTTCCCCATCTAAATATGTAATTGTTGATAAAACTCCATTGATCTTTAAATGTGGTTGATCGTATGGGCGAACCAAGTACAAGTCTCGGCAACTGTATCTACTTTAAACTCGGACAAGACAATTTGGCAGCAAAATATACATTTCTACACATTTTTCCTGTGTTAAGTGAGGATAATGTTTAGAGGGGGAACTGAGAGTGTGCCATTTCCACAAAAGTACAATTTCCTTCAAACAAGTTGAAGGAAATAACTGTAGTGATCATTTTTAACGAGGAAAAACACTTTTTGCTTCAAATGTGTTTTGCATTTAAACAGATATACAGACAACAACTTAAACAAGATGATGCACAAAAGAGAGAAATCTCACAGGATTAGTTTTGTATCATTTTCTTTTAGAGGGATAAGAAAAATAATGTTACATTAAGCATAGCATTTTAATTGGAACATTTTGAAGTTAGAGAACCGTGGATTAATTTTATCTGGCAGTCTGTAATTCAGCAGGTTTATCCTTTCTGGATGCTAGTGCCAACTACCTGCTACTTCCCGTCTACAAGCAGAAGTGAGCATCTTATGCATTGAGCACAAATCGACTGCTCTAACTCCCCAAGAAGACAAAACATACTCATTACTATGAGCTCAATAAAACGCCACTGTCCTCTAGTCAGACTCATTTCTGTGTGATGATAGTGAAGACACGGGCCAAGGTGGTGAGAGAGGCTTCTGCTTTGTCTCCTTTCATTTCTCCAGACAGAATTAAAAAAAAAAAAAACGACGGAGAGATCGGTGAAAAGAAAGAAAAGAGACACTTGGTGCAGGATAGTCCCAGCCATTAACCGCTGGCTGATTGCTTTGTGCAAAAGGTGCCTGAAGAGCAAGAGGAAGGAAATTAGGGAATAATGGGAGGGAGTAATGAAAGAGGATGAAAACTGGCAGCAATGTTCAACAGGCGCAGCTGAGAAGAAAAAGAGGAGAAAAACTCTGGATGAGAGATTTAGCTACAGCAGAAGAGGCCAGATGTTGCTTAAAATTTCAAATATTTACTGCTAAAATGAACGCTAATAAAACGTGGCTTAAGGTTCAACAGGTTTCTGTCACATGTTTTCAGGGCTGGACTGGTAATTGGGTAAAGTGCCCGGTTGACCAGTGCAATTTATTATATCAACCAACCAAGAACGACTCATTCCATGATTTTCTGTTATTGAGCTAGCCCCTATACATATGTATATATTATTATATACATTCGATGGGTTCTGTTTTACAGAGTTGAAACACAATAGCAAATATTGGCTGGTCTGATCTTCCTTATTTCTGGTCTTGGGTATACAGCCAATCAGCGCCAATGAAAAAAATAAAATAAAATGGCGCTCTTAGATTTGCTGCTTTGCATAGATTAGCCAATAGCATTGCACGCAGGTATTTCAGCTTCCTAAGCTGCATTTTCTTTTTAAAAAGTTGTAAGTATGCTGTTGTGCAAGAATAGTTTTGTTTTTGTCATCAATATGCATCAATAAATGCCAAAGGAAATTAAGAATATTAGTAATTTAAATCAAAATTTCCTAGTCAGGGCACCACCTGATTGTCAGGAAAAATACAGTCAAACAGTTTTCCATCTCAGTTGATGCTTATGGATATCTGCCTGATGAGGCTTATATAATACAATTAAAGGAGGATTTACATTCTCAAACAGCAAACCATAAATGAACACCTCCACAAAACTAAAGAAAATACTTTCTAATCTTTTTTTTTTTTTTATCTCCAATTCTTGTTTCCATTCATGTCCAAAAAACTGAATTATTGCATATGAAATTATACAGAATTGTCATTCATGTGGGCTAGCTTTTTGTAATGGTTGCCCCCCTCCCTTCTCGCCCCTCAGGTTTAAATTAGCATCCCATCTCCTGCACTCCAGCGTGTGATAACACATCTGATCTGAGCCGGCGTGGAGTCAGAATACTAAATGTGTTAGTCTGTGTGTCGCTTGGGGGAACAGCAGAGAGCTGCCAGCCCATGCCAGGCAATCTCTCACCTCCCTCCTCCCCCATTTCTTCCCTCTCATCTCCTCAGATGCTTCAAACACTTTGCAAAAATGGTCATTCTAACCATTCAGGCTTTTAATGAGCTCTGAAAAGCCCCAATTTCACAGAGAGGGCAAGAGAATTTTTCCTGGGTCAAATAAGGAGGAGTTTGATCTTTTCTTCCTACACTATCTGTTTGCATTAGCAACAATAGTTTATGGGTGCTGTCAATCATAAAGAAGCAATATGATGAAGAGTGTTGTTTTTCTGCTTCAGTTCATTATGTTGAGTAAATATTGCAGAAAAACAGCAGTTAGAGAGGAGCACCTCCGTTCTCTCCTCATGTTTCTGCAGCACTGCAGGGCAGCACATACACAAACTAATGAATGACTTATTTTTGCTTCATGGCCCTCGATATTAAAACTTCAGGAGCCCGGCTCCCTTTGTGACTCTGCATTAATATTAATATATGTTCTTGAACCTCATAAATGCGTGTGGTTCTTAAATAATGTTCAAGTGTTTACAAAGGACAGAATTGACACCACCGACTGTAAAGGTTTTTTTTTTTTTTAATTCTAAAAAGAGGGTTTATTTATTTCCTAACACGATTTGTATAACAAAGTCATTCCCAAAGGAACTACAAAAACTGATTTGGTAATTTATTAAAAAGATTTTCTTGTGCAAGTGCACGCAGAGTCTCATGCAATTTTATACAGGCTTAAAAATATTGACTGGAGAGACAAGATGTGCTTGGAAGCTTTTAAACAAAGGTGTTCAACGTCTCTAAGGCCAATGTCCTGCTTGTTTTGGATGTGCTTCTTGTTCAACAACCATGACTCAACAAGATGGTTCTTTATCATACCTCTGGAGAACCTGACTACATTCTAAAAGTCTAATTTGGTCACTTGAATCAGTCATGTTGTGCAGGGATACACCTAAAGCAAGCAGGATCCAAACCCTCGAGGACAGTGGTTGGACAGCACATCTGAAGGACAGTGTGATTCCGTGAAAGTGGAGCTGAGGGAAGTTTGTGTAAGTAAGATGACATATTATTCAAAAATCAATCCAATGCTCAGTCCCAAGGAATGGAGGTTCTTGATTTATTTAGGAGATCCATTTCATATTGAAAGTAATTGATAATGGGTTGCTTGCTTCAGAATACCAATTGGTCTAAGGAGTGTCTCAGTGAGTATGGTAATTGTCCCTGGTGGTAACAACTACCACCCTCGCATATAAATCTTCTGGAGAGGCCTGATAATTAGCCATCGTTTGATCCAGATGTGTTGAACCAGGGAAACAATCAAAACCTGCAAAGTCATTCCATGAGGACTGACTTTGGACACCACTGATCTAGGTCTTGGTTGAGAAATTGTATTGACCAAAGGAGAGGTCAGATACTTCTTGTAGTTGCTCACTACAGTTTTTTTTTTTCACATCTCTGGAGATATTTTGGAGCACAACTCTTTATAAAAGTCTTCTGAAGGTTTTAAGAATATTCCATGGAAATGGAAGTTAAAGCTCTAACCAGGCGCAGAAAACGCCCCCAAAATAATTTGTTTTGTTTGTTCTACTCTATTGTCGTCTTGGTGATATTTTTTGGGTCATCCAGAACCGCAATTTCTAGACTAGGAGTATTTGCAGTGCAGGGATTTTTTTAAGAGGTCTTTCACATTTGCAGTATGTTCTAGCAGGTCATGAAGCACACTAACCATCTTACTATAATGAAAGTCTTATTCACAACCAAATTTTCTAAAATTAAAGTGCCTCTTTTAAAAATGCAAAATATGTTCTGTTTTTCTACACTTTGTCACAGTTAGAACTTTATGAACTCAGTAATGGATTAGAAAAAGTCTGTAGGGTGGACATTTTATTAATGGAGTGCTAAAAACATTAGCTCCGGGAACTCTTAGCAAAAGCAAATAAGCCGTTTGATTCACAAAATGCACTTCTTGGAAAAGATGAAGCCATTATGTGAGCCGGATGAGTCTGAATGCAGAAAGGAGGAGGAGGGGGAGGAGGATAAGGGCGGTGGGAAGTTAAGGTCGAAGCAGGAAGAGTGTCGATATCACAGCAGCAATTACTGCTTTATAAATGGGCCTGTTGTCGCTGTGAATGAGCAGCTCCATCAATCTGTCCTGACAGCATGCTCCTTAGCCCGTCACTCCTGCTTCTGCTCGCAATCTGTAGATTTCAACTTAGCCCAGAAATTGATAATCCGATTCAGACATAACTTGGTTAGCTGCTGAATGTGCTGCAGGAGGAGGCTTAGGAAGAGGAGGAGGATGCCTGTTCAGCTCAAAAGCACTCAGCCACCACTTACAGCTTTAAAAAAAAAAAAACTCACACCTCTTCATAAATTGAGAGAACGAATTAATTACTTTTGTCAAAAATTTTATTAATGGAGCCTTCTACAAAAAAAAAATAATTAAAACTTTTCAAATCTATAACTGAAACAGATACAATATTTAGAAGAATGAACCAAATTAAGAAGACAAGAAAGGGACAGTCATGCACACTCTTAAACGTGTCATTTTAGGAAAGAGAGACAAGCGAGCAAAATGTTAATGTGCAGCGTTTCAGTCATAGATCTCCACACTCTACTTGTGCTCTACTTGTTTGACCAATCAAATCCAAATATCAACATGATATAAAAATAAATGCAATATCTTGCCATTGGAAAAACGTTAATTCATATTATCTAATAAATACAACTAATAAAATGTATAAAAAAGACTGGTTACTTCATTATGCACATAAAAATCTTAAAATAAACATTATGTAGAGTGATAAGTTAAGAGGTACTCTTACCAAAAGATTAAATCATTAAGCATTAAAAAACAAAGGCAATTACCCACTTTCCAAATAAAAAATAAATAAATAAAAAAAAACATGGTTTGAGTAACTTATCAAGGTCGCCACCACTAGGTAGAAGAGGGGCCAGTTCAATTCCACAAAATTGCAATAAAAAAATGTCAAAATAAGTATTAACTCTACATATCTTGCTTTTATGCTTACTAAAGCTTTACGTTTTGTTTTTCCCAGCATATTCAAGCAGCACAGCGCAATTAATAATGCCAATCACATGCGTGGATGCACAAATAACGCTAATGACAGAAATTGTTTATTTTTGTCATTATGGGCATGAAAAAAAAAGTTATTCCTGCCATATGCACATTCACCATACTGGTAACAGCTATGGGCTATCCCAGGCTACAATGATTTGTAAACTTTTAATTGCTAAAATGTGTTTGGCTAATTCACAACACTTGAGTGAAGCAGATACTCACCTGCAGAGGCGCCCATCCATCCATTATCTTACCTGCTTATCCGGAGTGGGGTCATGAGGGGTGCTGGTGCCCATCTCCAGCAAGGAAGAGGCGAAAGATGGGGTACACCCTAGACAGGTCAGCAGTCAACCGCAATCTGTGGATACATTTAAAGAAAAATGCTTAAAAATAATGCTTCCAAGTGTGACATAATGTAGCAAATCAAAAGAAACCAGGGCAGCTATTACAAAGAAATTGTAGAAGTCTACCTTTGGCTATATTTTCCAGATGTCTGAAGGTCCAAATACATTAAAACAATGGAAGTATAAACACCATGTGAATGTCTGGCTGTAATTCTACTCAAAAAGTAAATAAAATTAAAATAGTTCTGTCATATTTATGGAAGATAATAAAGTTTATGTAAACAGGAAAACAAACATAAAATAGAAATAAAAAATAAAAAAAAAATCAAACTGAGCATTGAGTGTTAGGATAAATCTTTAAAAAATAATTGCAACCCACATTTACTAATTATGGAAAACAAAACCAGCCTCATTCAGGATTATGCAAAAACTTACAGATAATTTGATTTTGAACAACAGCAGAAGAAATAGAGGCAAAGACAATTCAATCAACTTTAATTTACATACTGTCAGTTCCCAACACATAACATCTCACAGAACTTTATATAGCAAATAAATAAAATTCCTATAAAATTACACACATATACATAGCAATTTACATTAATGCATTGGAACCATAAAACAATTCTGATTTCATTTCAATGAAGTGGTCATGGGCTGACGACAAGACCACAAATAACCCACAGTGTAACCCTCAGACACTGGGCCTCTTTCCAGTTCAAAGCAATATCTAAATGAGTAAACACGAAAATGAATCGTTCTCAAATATATGATGACCCTGCCTCTAAAAACATATTTCCATGTAACACATAAAGGCTAGGCAGTTGACTGCGGCTACAAAAGCAGCATCAGAAGAGTGTTCCTTAAAAAGAACCTGAAGTGTGAATGAAAAACAGGAGGCAGTGCTTTTGATATTGGTGTAAATAAGTGATTGTACAAAAAAATAAATAAATAAATACAATCAAAAATACACATTAAGAATAAGATCCAAACAAAATAACCAACTGTCTTTACATCAGATACATATAAACACAACAAATAAATGCAATTATTAGATTTCTAATAATTTTAAAATGATCCAACATTTAATTTAAAAATATATAGATTTCAGGTCAATCAATTTAAAGCGCACTTTCAAAAATCTCAATTATCAAAATTAAAATCAATTAACAAGCCTTTCAAATACTCAAGCAGAGTGAGAGAAAACAAATTAGATACCACTCAATATTAAATTTATACGAATGTGTAGCTCTACATTCTCAATTGATTTTACCATCATATCAAACTTCCTTGTTCTTTTTGTATTGCTTTTTTAGCGCCAGTACAAAAAGTGCCAAAACACACACAAAATAAAACCAGTGAACCAAATAACAACTGAGTGCATATATCAGACCTTTGTCAACTTCCATATTTCCAAAAATAATTATTATACCTTTCCAACAGAAAGAGTGCAAAGGGTTGTGATGGTGTGCTCATAGAAATCATCCAGCCAGACTGCACAAATGGACCATTTAATCTGGAAGAGATTAAAACAAATTAATCTTCTTTTCACATCTCTCCCCACACTCCGATCCTAAAACCTCAGTAGCGCAGAACAACGCTGCCAAACATTTCCTTCCAAAGTCAACAAAATAAATAGGTAAATAAATAAATAAATCTCACAAAAATCACAACAAACCAAGAACAATAGGAGGAAAACGCCACCTAGTGGCCACAATAACAGTGGGACAAAATTATACAAACAAATATAAATAAAGTGTATAACTTAAAATAAAAACACATACCTGGAAGATATTAAAACAAATTGATCTCCTTTACACCTCTCTCCATGAACCCCGATCATAAACCTGAAAATAAAAACAGTATTCAAACGAACTGCGCTGCACCGCCACACACTGGGGACACGTTTGCGCCAAAAAGAAAAAAGACAATAAAACTGTCAGTAAAACCCACAATAACGGTCAAAACTGTTACACAATACACAAACAACAATAATAAACAACATTTACCAGACTCCTCGGCATGGACGTCTACTTCTATACAGAAAACAAAAGTATATCGCAGCAACGAACTTTCCCTTGACAGCGCAAAACAACGCTGTGAGCATTGACATGGCTGAGGGCAAATGGGAAGGGAGACATGAGCGGAGAGCTACGAGGGCCGGGAAAAACTACAGCAGGACAGGAGGCACAAACAAGGCAGAGTGCAGAAAGGCGATTCCCGGGGGCAAAAATAATACAACGACAAATAAAAATAACTCAAGGAGATAAAATTCACAAATACTCAATATAACATGACTTAGAAATAATAATTAATAAAGTACATTTTTAACTTTGTTACACGAGGAGCAATATGCGCCCGGTGGATATTAATGGCAGCATATCAGTGGAGTTCTGAACTAGCAGCGCCCGCAATGCTGGTAAGAACAACGCTTCAATGAGCAATTAACTATTAGTTTTAGACATGAAAAAAATCTGATACAAGGTGACAACAGACTCAGTTTGCAGATTTGAAGACTTTGTTTGGGAAACGCCAAACAGAGCGCGCCATTGTCACAGTGGAGACGGAGAAGCAAGTAAAAGTGCGAGCAGGGGGCGGGGCTTAAAATAATTTAGTGAGTTTGGAGCAAAACAGGAAGTGGGTCCTAGAAAAATAAATAAATAAAAGTCACTGACCAAATGCGGGATACACGGGTTAAAGGAAGCATTTCAGTTGCTTTAGAAGGGCCTCCCAAGAATTTTGAACTGTCATTTTTTTAAAGTTAAGCACAGAAATAGAGCTGAAAAACAACACCATTGTGTGAGCTGACCTTACATAGCTATTTTAGAGGCTTTTTGAGAGATTATCAAACGTGAATAAGGGTGCATTCGTACCAGCCTTGTTTAGTCATATTTAATTGAACTCTAGTTAATTTGCCTTGAAAGTCCAGCGTGTGTGGGGAGGTGTAAATGTGCAATCAAACTGATGCAGACCAAAAAAAGACACTCTGGTCTGCCTAAAATCCTAACTCTATTCATTTGAAGTGATTTGAATCCTGCCGAGAGGACTGGATACCACTCCAAAAGCAGGAAGCAACTACATTGCAGGCATTCTGGTTAAGTACAACAAGAGCAAACTTGTGTGTCTAGGGCCAGGAGAGAAAAATTGGATTGTGTATTTTACCAAGGTTTTCGTGTTGTTTCCTTCAGTGGTTCTTGGTGCAGTCACCACAAGTGAGGGGTCAACAGGTTTTCCAAAGAAATTAGGTTGTTTGACACAGTGCAGTGTGAAAGAAAATTGCAGTCTTCTTTAGGTTTGAGTCTACTAGAGGGGAAACACCTTAAGTATTTCTTGTCCACATTCAAGTTATTTTGTTGGAATTGAAAGGAGCTAAAAGGTTTTTTTGTCTGCCTAATAACTTTTTGGTTGTTGCTTTGTTTTTCAATTTGAGACAAAGTCTAGATCAGTTTATTTTACAACTATTACGTTGTACATTTCCTGCTGTGTCAGAGATGATTGTCCTGTTGATCATCCCGAGAAGGTGAAGCTTTTGCTCCTGGACATCTAGCCTCATATTCAAGTTGAGAAAGCTCTCGTGTACAGAGCAGTTCTTGGGTTATAGACTCATTAGATGGTAGACAGACATACAGTGCAGTAATGTCATATAACAACAGAGTGGTGCCTGCTGTACTATTTAGCCACCCCTGTAAATCCCACATGTAGCTACTATTACAAATATTAATGACTACTAATATTAATTAATATTATTGATTAATAGTAGAATTATAGATATATTAATATTTATAAAGAACTATGTAGACCTATTTTTTTGCTATTTAGTTTGATGAGTGGAAGGGAAAACAGTTAAATGTAGGACAAGCTCACATTGCTGGACTATCAATACTCAAACCACTCACGAAGATACATTTTGAATCACCAATAGTCTGAGCTCTGATCTGCTTTAGATCTGTTTGGTTTCTCCAGTGGGTCAACTGGAGTCTCCCCAGGATCATCATGACGTGGGATGTCAGGGCAACACGATGATGGCTGATGGGTAAGTTTTCTTTCGTACTGGAACAAGGTAGGATGTCTCCCACAACAATAGAACCTCCTTTTGGGTCAAGCTGGGGTGGAAGATGTGCAAAGTCCTTTCTGTCAGATGTACTCTGCACAGGCCTCCAGGACTGTGGAGCTGACACCATCTGGACCTGCAGCCTTGCTCCCTTTCTGTCTGCCTCTTCACCTGACGTAGAGACAGATGCAGTGAGAGGGGGGGCTCAAAGGAAGCAAAAGCATCTACTGATTTGGTTGTAGACAAACTTATAGAAGCATAAGAGTCCATGACTGAGGTGAAAAATAAAACATCTGAGGTGTGACATGAGAGTGGGTGGGCCAAAGGGTGGGATGTCTGTTTGGCTGAGGATGACGCTGAGCTTGCTCCTGAACTAAACCTGTTGAAGAATGTGTTCAGCTCATTTGCTCTGTCCAGACTTTCATATATCTTCTCCTCTTTTTGCTTGAAGCCTATTATTTTCTTCATCCCTGACCACACATATCTGACATTATTCCTGTGTATGCTTTTCTCCAATTATTTCCTGTACTTCTCCTTGCTGTCTCTAATGAGATGCTTCTGTTTTGAGGCAGCTAGTCTTAATTCCAGTCACCGGCTACACAGACAGCAGGTCTTAATGTACTTTGGATCCAAAGATTTTTTTTTTTTCAGAGATGCTGTCTTCTACTCACCCAGCGAGATAAAAATGTTTGCACCTGTGTTCTGACTAATACGACCTGCAGAGAGCTGTGGGCAAAGGGGGAGAAACGCTGCTTCTCACTGAGTTTTGTAGCTGTATATGATGTCAGTGGGATTCCACCTGTGGAGCACCTCTTTGCTGGGAACTGTCATGAAGATTGGTTAATACTGTGCATTCTGCAATTCAGAGTTTTTTTTTTTTTTTTTTTTTTTTAACAAGTCAAATTTTTTGGGTTTTCTTGTCATTTACCATGGTACTGGGCATTATGTGGTGAATTGAGAAGGATGTCCATTGAAGGTAAGATTGGCTGCTGTCTTAAGTATTTCTACTTCTCATAATTCTATTTCACAATGAAATGATAATCTTTAAATAAAATGGAAATGGCCTCATAAGAAAGCAACAGTTACGTCTTTAAAGTTATCGCTAAGGGCTCTGAGAGCTCTATACCTTAGCAATGATCATCACTTGTTCAGTAAAGTCTGACCACTACTTTCTCTGTTACATCACATTGAAGCAACAAGAGTAAACTTTTGCAGGACTACAGCTTGGGTTTTAGTGAGGTGAGGTGATAAGTGAATGGAAAACATTCCTGAAAGCAGAAAATATGTTTGCTCTTGCAAACTTCCTTCAAGGATTGATTTGATGTTCTGTAAAAGAAAAAAAAAATAAAATAAATAAAACGTAAACAGAACTTATTAGAGAAAAATATTGTTTTTCCCCTAAAATCAGAAAACATTTAACAGTCTTTGCAAGATTTCTTAGTTTTCAGCCAGAGCAGTTTTCAGCCAGAATTGATTTTGAAAGGATTCTTGTTTATTTACTTGTTTCCTTTTTGGACCTGAGCTTGTTTGGCTTTTGTTTTCTCTTTATTAGCATAATTACTCAAGTATCACAATTCCAGTTTTATAAAATCTGCTGGAGAGGAATAATATGGCAATAGAAGATTTAGAGTGCACACGTTTCCCATTCATCATAACAGAATTAAAACACTGAAACCAGTGAAGGACAAAATCTCATGTCTCCGTCATTCTGCTCACCTTTTATTTTCTATAAATTCCTTATCTGCCCAGTGGTGCATTTTTGTATGCTGGCAGACTTCCTTTCAGTTCACATCTAAACCAAAATATCTCCACTGCGGTGGCGAGCTCTGAACACAAAGTTTGTTTAGTTTCACTGGAATACAGGGAGTTTAAAGCCTAGAGAGCATTATTTAAGCAGGTAAGTGTTCATTCTGCAGCTGAATAGCAGAATGCCCAGCCTCTATAGTTCGGTATTGATCCTCAGCGGCCCATCCTAACCTGACTGGAAGGAGCTTTGAGGATTTACAGCCATTGGAATCTCCTGGTAATAGGATCTTTAAAAAAAAAACACACACACACATGAAGACACCAGAGGTGAGGTCACTTTCAGACCTCTGCTCTGCTATCAAGCAGAACATTTGCAGTTAATTTTGCTTATGTAGATTTTTTTTCCTAAACCTGTATTAAAAGCTGTCATCCTCGTCAAACGTCAAAGCTTAAATTAGCTCTAAATGAGCCAGACTTGATGTGCGAACACACCAGCGTTCACTTAACCTGTGGGTTAGGTGTGAAAAAAGTCTAAAGCTCAATAAAAAGTGTCGCAGCATGCTCCACTCTGACCCCCCTGGATGGAGCTAGCTGAAAGGAGGTTGTCTGGCATCGAAGAAGTAAATTAACAGCAAGCGTCAGACAGCAGCTGCTTCCCCCTGCTCCCTGAGACCTCCAGAATATCCATCCATACATATGTATGCCAGCAAGATTACATCCTCTGCAGCCGTCCAGATGCTCCTGCTGCCATGATGACACGCAACAAGATCTGCTGCCTGTTTCTGTCTCCTCGTCCATCAGGCATCCGGCTTGTTCTGCATCCTCCTACACGGCAGCCATGCACAACATGCATCACCTTGCTGACAGTATGTGAGGAGGCAGCCTCTGCAGCCAGGAGTCCCGCTGCTGCCAGGACACGATTACCATCCAGCCGAGTCACAGGATGAAACCGCTGGCTCCAGCAGGCTTTTACAGGCAGATCAGGAACAGCTTATTTAAACACAAAAAGCAATGTCTCTTGAAAAATAAAATCTTAACTTATTTTCACTGTCAAATGGAAAAATTTGAAGTCACATTGTAATGTCACACTGGAATATAACATCTTTTGATTACCAACCCCAGTTTGAGACTGGTTGTATGATAGTCTGGCCATTCTGATCTTCATTCAATCCTTTGTCCAATATATCCACTAGACCTTCTAATAGTTTATAATAACTGATAAGCACTTGATCCTCTGTTTTCAGCTTCAGAGGATCTTGGGTATAAATGTCCTCCTAATATCAGATAGGTACAACAGAAACAGCGACAAAATGTTTGTAGTAAAAATGTATTTATTAGAATGACAAACATTCAACCGGTCAGTTGACAAGTATGGAAAGTTGATACTGTGACTGTCTAATCTCGAGCAAATATTTTTTTTGTAAATAAAAAAAGAAAACTAAAGGAACATGAGGAAACATGGAAAAAGACAGGACAGGAAGGTTTTAGGGAAAGCACCTCCGAACTTGGAACTGTGGTCTATCTTCCTGCAAAGTTATGAAACATGAAAAGCTAAAGTGTATTTTTATATACAGGGAGAAGAAAGAGTGCTCTATTAAAAATATTTTTCTTACTATAATTTTGCATGCAGGCAGGACAGTGGAGCAGTTGGTAGCACTGTTGTCTTGCAGCAGGAAGGTTCTGGGTTCGATTCCCGGCCCGGGGTCTTTCTGGATGGAGTTTGCATGTTCTCCCTGTGCATGCGTGGGTTCTCTCCAGGTACTCCGGCTTCCTCCCACAGTTCAAAAAGATGACTGTTAGGTTAATTGGTTTCTCTACATTCTCCCTAGGTGTGTGTGTGCGCGCGTGTGTATGGATGTCCTGTCTGTCTCTGTGTTGCCCTGTGACAGACTGGCGACCTGTCCGGGGTGACCCCACCTCTCGCCTGGAACGTTCGCTGGAGATAGGCACCAGCAACCCTCCCAACAAGGGTGTTAGAAAATGTTTGGATAGACTTTGTGTGCAAGGACTTGCTAGGAAGTGAATAAAATTAATTAGTATTGGAAGGAAACATTGTAGTTTAGAAAAGACCTATATTACATACTAACTAGAAAAATATAGACATTTCAAGAGAAAGATAATATATTCTGGCATGAACAGTTAATCACCACATATACCATATTTTTATATTTACTATATACTTAAACCACTCTACTGTTTATTTTAACAATAGATTAATTCAGCATACAGATATACTGCATGTGTAAATTACACAAAAATAATAAAAAATGCATAATATGATGCAAGTGATTTTATATACAGAAAAACAACCTGTGGTCCCTCAGCTGACAGTAACCATAATAAAAGGGATGTTTGGCATGCCATCGGCTTCCACATTATAAGTATCTGAATTTCTTATGACCACTAATAGAATTAGATTAGTCACTCTTTAATCTATTTTATCAGAAGCTGTAGAGTACTCACTATTTAGATGCAGCGACCAGAAGCCCAGAGGACACTTTTGGATCAACATTGTTAGACTATGTTTCAGACTCCTGTTCTCCCAACCCAGAAATAGAATTAGACCAGAGGATACTTGGCAACCCTGAACAGGAGCACCTAGTTTATATACTTTAGATCAACATTAGATTATTTTTCTTCTTTTGCTCTTTCCTTTGGTTTATTTTGTTTGTATTTCCTTTTAATTCTTGTAAAGCACTTTGTATTGCCGTGTTGCTGAAAATGTGCTATATAATTAAAATCACCTTTACCTTTAATATTTCCATGCGACCAAATTTGCAAGCAAGGGAAAGTGTAAAAGCCTTTTTCAGCCAGCTCATCAGCAGGGTGCTACAACTGCTGAGGAAGCAGTTCATGCTTTCATTTCTTATCTTGTTCAGGCTATATTGTTCAGAAATGTTAGTCATTTTGGAAGTAAAACTTTCTAATCATTCGGTATACCTTGAAAACAGTAACTGGTCCAAAGCTATTAAGAAGTTCTTCAAAAGTTTCCTCAAGCTACTTGTTTGTTTCTTTTTTGCCATGAGATTCCCAACACACACACGGAGAAAGGGGATGATGTATATGAGGAAAACCAGCGTCGACACAAAGAACGACAAGCAGGGAGCAGACTGGTCATTTAGGGCTGAGGGAAATAGAGGGAAACGCCCTCCAGCGGAGAGACTGTCCACCTCCCCTCCATTCCACCTTCACCTCGGCCGTGTGTTCCTGCTGTCTGTCGCCGCGGCAATGGTGGAAGATAGGGGCTGCCAGCCGACGGCCAGTGGGAGGATTAATCGCCGGCGGATGGTGAGGCATCTGCTGCTTGCCCGCCACCAACTGCTGCTGAAACATGATTAAATGTCCTCTTCCAGCTAACACGTGGAGGCACCGTTGCTTCTTCTGCCTCAAAAAGGGTCTTTCTCATTTATACTTCACTTCTGTACCTACCCTGCTTTTCTGCTCTAAATGTCCTTCTGTCTCTAACTGCTGTTCTACTTCTTACAAGTTGATTAATTTTTCTGATCATTAACTGACCAATAGAAATGAAGCTTTTCTCAGAAAGGACCATTAAAACAGTCTACAGATTTATTAGCATTAGATCTCAAGTCTTTCCCGGTAGGAGTTGTAACCTTTTTGATGTCTCTGACACCTTCTCACAGAACTGGCTCCATGCTGAAAGACAAGATTGGCTACAAACCTGTGTGGTGCACCTAGAAATGTCACCACATTATTTTGGTTGTTTTATAATTTTGAAATATTTTCATATAAAATTTATTCAGTTTTTTTTTTTTTTTCCATAAATGAACAAATTATATTTTGTTTGCATTTTGTCATGTTAATCTGCCTACATATAGCAGTTTCCTGAGGTTGGGATGGGAGCAGTTGTGGCGAAGCGGAACCTTTGTTTTGGGGGCGTTGCTTCCGGGTTGGTTTGGGGGCGGACTTCCTGTTTGCCTCAGACGCTAAATCTGGATTCTAAAAGCAGCGCTTTTTTCGTCATGACTGAATCCTGTTTTATTATTCTAAAGGTCAGTAGATGGCAAAAACATACCAAATCTACTCTGTAAGAAGTTTACCTCTTATTTGGTCAGTAGATAGCAATGTGTTACGATTTCTGTACACCTTTCTGCTAATAGTTGTAACTTTTATCAGCTGAGAATGAAACCTGTGCCAGGCAAGTCTGTATGGGGTTAGGTGATTAAAAGACTATCAGGATTTTAGGAGTTTCATTTTGCTTTTGTTTGAGTAGTACTCAGAATGTGTTGCTTGGTGACTCATAAAGCGGGTTAGAGCCTGAGAGTAAAGTGAGTCTAGCTGGAGTTAAAGGTAGAGAAACTATTCTTTTACATGAAGTGTGGGAATTTAGAGGTTCAGTGAAGGATGGCAATGTGAAAAAAGGTAAAGTGTGAAGTTAATTATGACTTATGAGAAAAGTAAACAAGGTTTATAAAACATAGGTAATGGATAGCATTAGTATTGTACATTGTAAAAGATTTGTTGGTAAACAAATGTGACACAATCTGGATGCTAAAAGCAGTGCTTTGGTCGTCATTGCTGAATCCTGTTTTACTATTCTTCAAATTGTGTATATCACTTTTACAGCAGTCCTGACACTTGGGTCCTGTAACACTACAATTCATTTTTTTTCTTTCGGTTGCAAAAAAAAAAAAAAAAAAAAAAAACGTTGGTTTAATTATATTTCATTGATTTCCAACTAAAAGCCATCAAGCAGTACGTCAGCCTAGAAAAAGCTTGGAAATTGGAGATCAAGTGATTTCAGAGTCTGATAGTTAAGTACTTTGTTAAAAATTAAATTCTGAGCTCTGTAAGAGTCCGATACATAGCAGTAGATGTACTTATTTGTATTTTTCCATCATTGTATTTTGTCCTAGTGATCTTGCTTTACTCTGATTGCTTAAATATGGTCTTGCCTTTTTACTAATTCAAAGGTTTAAGGAGATCTTTTTCCAGTTACTTCAGTTTCATCCGAGACACATTTGTGTAAGTTGCATACTGCAGCTTTCACTGAGTTGTCCCATTTTTAAATGTCAGACACATTTTAAACTGAGAATAGATGTACATTTTGAGTTCAAATCCAACTTTGCACTCTTTATAACTTAGCTTTTTTTTGTGTGAATTTCTTAAATGTATGCACATAACCTTTGTAAGTCATTATAAAATCATACTCCTGCTAAGTCTTACAGCTTTGAGGGGTTGTGGAGATTCAAGCTGCAGGTTTTTGAAGCTCTTTTTAAAGAATGAGCATTTCTAAAGAGCTGTAGCCGAAGATGAAAGGTTATTAGGGAAATTAAAACACCTCTTTATTAATACGTGACACAGTAGGGTCTTGGCATGAAGGGAGTGTGATCATGCTTACCTATCAGCTTGTGTCTCAGCTCTGATAAAGTGACGCAGATCCAGTCTGCACTAGATATGTAAATGTCTCTCAGAAACAGCCCCGCAGCAACTCCTGCTGTTGGAGTCTAAGGGTCTCGGTCATCCTCCGAACACAACATGTTCCTATTTGTTCTGACTGGTTGGATTCTGCTCTCTGAAGCTTGACACCCTCTGAACTGTCGGCTGCTTCACCTGCAGAGAGTCTCTCTGTTCTTGGCAGTCAGCAACCTGGAAGAGGTTTACAAATGCACAAACACTGCTTTTCGACTCACAACAGCTCTCACGTAAAACCTGGCCTATCTCTTGGACTAAGTGGTTCCTGATCACAAATTTCATCAAAATGTCCTAATTAAATCTATTTGGTCTGCGATTGGCTGGCAACTGATGCTTCAAGAATATGAATGTCCCTTAAATGTAAAGCCGTGGTACTAGCTGCAAGATGTTTTTATTCGGAGAAGTTCAAATGTCTTGTCTTGTTCACGTTATTGGTAGAATGTAACGTAAAATGGATAGATGTATTAGAGCCTTACACGCATTGATGCGGGTGCTGCTTTGCTCTGTTGTGGTGAATAAAGAGTTGACCCAAAAGGTGAAGCTCTTGATTTAATGCTCTATCTACATTCTGACCCTGCTCTATGGTCATATGAATAGTGAAAGAACGAGATCCCAGATACAGGCTGCTGAAATGAGCTTTGTCTGTAGGGTGGCCGGGCTCAGCTTTAGAGATAATTTGAGCCGATTTGTTTTCTGGGGGGGAGCTTCGAGTAGAGTACTAGCAAGAGACAGTTGAGGTGGTTCAGGCATTTGATCAGTATGCTTCTGATGTGTCCATCTTCTAAAGTTTTATGGACACATCCCACAGGAAGGATACCCTGGTGTAAACCCAGAACATTCTGGAGGAATTACATTTCTCTACAGAGTGTTGCTGAAGAGGAGGATGATGGTGTTTCCCTCCTGGACCTGATTTTGGATGTAGCTGGAAACATTAAGAATTGTGCATTGCCGCAGGGTGTGACTTAATATGCTGCAGCCAACAACTCAAAAACGAGCAAAAAGATAGTCCTGGTTACCAGTTTTTTTTTTTTTAATTATTAATTGAACATGTATTAATTTACTTAATTAGTGTAATCAAACAATGTTTTTTTGCTAAAGTCTTCTGAGTGTATTGAACTTATGGCTTATCTTATATCTTTATTTCAATTATGCTTACAAGGTTTGTGTGGAGTAGACACCTCTGCTTTGCCACTCTGGAGGTAATCTGTCAGAAATGGGTCCCTGCAGCTGCAAGTGACAGATAAACAGAAGTAAGTTTTCACGGCAGCCTTTGAGATGCTAGTTCTCACAGTCTGTCTCATATTTTTGTACTTGTGCTATCCTGGGGTATTTAAGATGATTTGAACTCTGTTGGTCCAGGCTGACACTCTGTCATTTGCGCTCATCTTGAACATGATTCCAAATAAACCTGACTGAGTGCTTTTCATCTGAACGGTGCTTGAATAATTTAATTTTTCCACAAAACACAACAATCTGTGCCAAAAAAAAAATAAAAAATTGCTATGGTAAATAGTTGTCAAAATTCCATCAAGGATTGCATCACTTAAAGTCTTTGTTTTGCTACATGTGTGCTAACTTAGATGAAGAGCAATGCTTGATATTATCTGCAATGCAGCAACTCTGAGTGTAGAGACTTACTACAAAATTAGGGGATTTATAAATTCACACTCACTTCAAAAAACGAGTGTGAACTTTGTGAGCCAAGGATGTGGGAGTTATTGTGAGGATAACGGCAAGAACAAGGGACACAATTTCATTTTTTTTTTTTTTTTTTATTAATTGCTGGGTAGCAGCATAACTACAGGGATAGCTCAGGATAACCAAAGCCATACTCTTAGTTTTAAGCATTGTCTTAAAAGTAAACAGGAGTAAACTGACTAAAACTGGGTGCAGTCTGAGAGCGAAGTGCTCTGTTGTGAACATATAAAATAATAGTATCTCTGATCTATGATAGAACCTGATTATTAAGGGTTTATATGTGAGAAGGAGAATCTTAAATTCTATTCTGGATTTACCAGAGTCAATAAAAGGAAGCTAAAATAGGTGATTATGATCCCTCCTTGTAATGTTAATGTAACTTCAGATTTAAACCTCATAGTGTAAGATTCAGTCTTTTTCTTTAGGTAGAAAGAGATTGCATCTAATAGGAACTTGATGGATACGTTTGTCCATTTTATAAAACATTCAAGTATAAAGTGAAATATGTGAATGAGACACAAAAGAGTATAGGTGTTCCTTTTTTTTTTTAAGAATCATCAGATTAAATTCATGTCAAATTCTGGCGCGCTGACAGCCCTGAGATTTCATTACAATCTGCCGTTTCCTGCACAGAAGGCGGCCAAGGACAAGCTCCTTAGACGTCTTCATGCGAGTATGAAATAAACACTTTTTACAGAGAACCTTGAGAACTTCTCAGAGAGCCAGAAGACTTTTTTTTTTTTATGACTTTGTCCTTGTCTGAGTGGAATGTCTTTTCCTCACCGCAGAAAGCACCTGGCACATCGAGGTCAGCACCCCCAGCAGCCTCCATGCCATCAAAACCTTCGAGCAGAAACACAAAGAGGCAAGAGAACAAGAGAACATCCTTAGAAGAGGTTTAAAGTCCATGCTCCTGAAAGGTGTTTGGGTTTCCAGGTTCAGAGAATCTCAACAGTGAAACAGAATCGCACACCACTCGACAAAGACGAGGGAGGAAATAAGAAATAAAAATAAATCTCTAATTCTCTGACATGGAGCTTTTTCATCTTTCTATTAACAAGATTAAAGCATGGAAGACAGAACAGAAACAGATTAAATTTTGCAGTGCATGTGGATATACTAAAATTAAAACTAATTAGTAAAACATGACTATTTATGGACATTTTAGTAGACCTTATGAGGAACATTTCCAGTGAACATTGGAGTGAAGGTCAGTCCAGGTGCTGCAGTCTTTGAACAGAAAGCACACACGAGATGGACAAATATTTTAGAGACTGACATTTGACTGATTTAAATCCACACTGCCTGTGTTCATTTAGGTTATTAAATTTGAGAACCTTTTCAACACCACTTTAATGAAATGTTGGAACAAATTTATTATAGACCGTTCTTAAACAGGATTTGTTTGAGAATCTGACATTTTATGGAGAAATCTACAATCATTAAGCAACTATGCTTCTCAGCTTTGCAATTTTGCAATTTACTTTTGTAACATTTCCATTTCTTTTCCCAACACTTAAGCCACATTTTTAAACGTGGTCGATAAGGCAGCATGTGCTGCTATGAAATTAGTGTGGGATTTTTCTGCATAAGCGCTACCATCACAGAAATAAAGATGAGGGCACTCCTACAATACCATCATCGAACGTGGCTCCCGAAACTTGATGCTGACCACCCACTCTTTCTACTAATTTTTCTATTTCTTCTAACAAAGATCTGGAATACTGACCTTGTAAATCATATTCATACTACGTGATGGGCCTCTGAACCCAGAAAAGTGGACGCCGTCCTAGGATGAATTTAATATAAGGCTTATGTTCTATGCTCTTATGCTTGAAGTGCACCAGCGATTTTGAAAGACAGTTTTCAGTGCAACCGCCATTTGATGGGTCAGAAGTCACAGCTGACCCATCAGAAAGTTTTTCCAGATTCTAAACAGGAAAAATGACAAAGAAATAAAACTCTACCTTTTTCTACCTAGTTGTTTTGTCTAAATTTGGTTTGTATGTTTGATGAATGACCTTCCGTGCTTTAGCTTTTGGCACTTGTAAAATCTCAAAATGAAAATGAGTTGCAGGAATCTGTAGACCAAAGTTTACGTTCCTGGATGTTTGTTTCTGAAACAGCAACCTGCTATCAAAAGTGCTTACTCCAAGCTGCAGGTAATTAACCTTCGTTGCGATGGATGGATGGATGCATACATAACACTGGTGGCATGTTTGTAATAATTTACCAGCAAATTTTTTACAGCTTTTCATCTGTGTGTCTCTCTGCTGTCACATTCACTTGTGACGTGCTCTGAATCTGAAGCTACTGTAGCGTCACACAGAACAGAGTGGAGCGGGTCTCAACCTTTTTGCTGTTGTGATTGTCATAATGAGCAGTGACTTGAGGCTGTGGTGTGTCAGAGGTATACATTAGTGTTTGGAAGGGTGAAAGCTGTTTTCTGCTGATCTCCATCATAAGTCACTGAGGATCTGAGTGAGCAGAAACCTTCTCTTTCTTTTTCTATTCGTTCATCGTACCTGCCTGCCTTCCTTTTCCTTCGTCTTCCCGTTGCATCTGCAGCATTCACCAGTGGCATCACCGGCATCCCCTTTCTCCCATCCCGCTCCGTGGTCGGATGGCGCCCCCCAGAGGTTGAATTTTCAATTTCATTTAAACTTCTCCTCCTGCTGCAGCAGCATGGGGCACATCATGAATATTTCACCAGGCTTAACTCCACTTAAAATATGCATTCTAATTGGGCCTAAGTGCCGCAGCTCGGCTCTAAGTAGCTTTCCTAATTTTTCCCTCCACTTTCCTCTCCAACAGGCACGTTTCATATGCTTCATGGCTTTTCTTAATGTTGCTTACTCATCTGGTCTCACTGCTTCTCTCTGCTGAATTTAGGTGAATTTGTGTCGTACAACATTGGGGCACAAGGGAGACAGTGATCCACCTCACTTGTGAGTTTCAAAGGCTTTGAGTTAAAGTCATCTCTTTCAGAAGCCTTGGCCAACTATTTGAGGTAGCATTGATGGGGTTTTTTTTTGTTGTTGTGATTTTTAATCAGAACACTAAAATGAAAGGTAGCAGTTTTTGTGCTTCTTTCAAATCCATTCTCCATTGTCAGCTTGTCTATCTGCTTCACCCAGCTCCATTTTTTTTACTGCATTCACTTGCTTTAGGAAAAGTCAGAAGGTTAAAACACTTTTATTTCTTTACTCATAGACTTTTATAAACAGCCACAGACACAAAGTTCCACCATAAACACTAGTTACCCCAGAACTACACAAATAAACACTTAGGCATATTTTTGTCTTTTTGGAATATAAACTCTATCTGCTACTTTAAAGGGCATTATAACCTTTACAACTTATTCTTTTCATTTGTGTTAAAGCTTTCAGCTTACCATAGTTACTTTCACTCACATGTCTGAAGTTGAGGAATGTGTATAAAAAAAAGAAGCCAAGTGCAAGTCAGCCATGAACACAACTGAAAGCTTCCAAAAATCACTGCGTAAAACACAAACCTCAAGAATCAGTGCATAAAACAGCCAGCCTAAGAGAAAGAAGTAATTTTATAGTCTCCAAGTAAAATGTAAGTTTACAACACAAACCTTTGTATGGTGATTTGTCCAGTAAGATGGAAATGGTTCCAAAGCAGCACCTGAAGACATAAAACACCGGCACCACACTGAAGGATTTAAATGTGACGTGTGGCATGAAGAGTCACTTTTAAAAGCTAGAGGACCCCAAAGCAGTTCACACTATACCCATTCAGGTACATATTCACACACTAATGGTGGCAAGCTACTGAATTGTAGCCACAGTTGTCCTGGGACAGTTTGACAGAGGCGAGGCTGCCATGCACTGGTGCCACAGGGCCCAGTGACGGAGCGGGGATTGTCTACCGCCATCACCACTACTGCAAACAACTAAACTGCAAGTCTATACTACAGACACTAAAACACAACCCCAAGGGAATATGTGAAGTCTATTTTTTGCATAAAAGTTTACTCTTTTAAAAACGTCTATCAATAAATCATTTATTTACTCCTGAATGTAGGATTGTTAAATGGTGCGTGCAGAGATGAGCAGTGCTCACTTTGCATATCTCCTTAAACAGTATATTTTGAAATATCTGCTTCTAATTGTAGCTGTCTGACAATTTAACTTAAGTATTTCTCATATCTGTTGAATCTGTGCTAGTCTGTGCTATCAAGTTACTCAGTGTTTGCTCTCTCATGCAGTAATAACCTGTCTGAGCAAGGACAACCACGGTTATTCAGTAGAATGTATGTCCACATTTACATTTAGATGGTTGTGCAAATCTGTCGGACTGATCTCAAAACTAATTTTACCATCATGCTATGAAGAGAGCAAATAATCATTCATTCACTTTCTGCATCCATCTAATCCTGATCAGGGTTTTGCTCGGCTGTTTCTCTAGGTAGGCTGCACCATAAACAAAACACCAGGCGAGACAACCGACAATGTAAAAACACAGACAGACACACACACATGCAAACCAGATGGCACTTTCACATCACCAGTCGGCCTATAAAGCATATTGTTGAAAACCCACTGCACATGTGCACTGGAGGAAAGGCTGATATTGAAACAGAGACCTTCCAGCTGAGAGGCAACAGAGCTAACCCCTGTGCAAAGTTACCATGTGTTGCACCGCGCTTGAGGATATTGAATCTGCTGACCGGCAAATGTCAGAAATAAAGATTCCAGTAAACCGCTGGTGGTGTGAAAGAACAAACTGAATCAATGGATAAAGACAAAAACCTGACATAAATATGGATTTATTGCACTATTATGTATAAATATTTAATACATATTCAATCTGTATTATGCATTACAGCCAAAACTAAACACTTCCAGACCTTCTGCAGACGGTCTCAGCCGGTTGCACTCCAAAACCAGAAATGTAAATGTCAGTTTGGAGAATTTTTTTTTACCTTTAAGATATTATAAATGTAAGACCAATTTAAATCTTTAAAGAAAAAGAAAGTGTCATTTAGGTTTGGTGAAACATGTTTTTTAATCCCCAAGATAAGTTTAATGTACAAATTAATTATTGCCTATTTCATTCTAATTGAAAATAAATGACTTAATTAGTAACATGATTGAAATTACTTTATTCAAATTGATAATTAAAGGCTATTACTTGTTTTCATTTAGGTGTTTTCATTTGATCTGTTTTTCAAAGAAAAAATATCATAGCCAAAGTAATATACTGAAAAAAAAAATTCTAAAGGAAGTTGAAATTTCTCTCTAAAATACCAGACTGAATGTTTGATGTCAAAATTAATTTTGCTGTTGCATGGCAACTCAGTTAAAGCTGCAGTATGTAACTTACAAAAATATGTTTTTTTTTTTTTACATATGTTAAAAACTGTCGCAGTGCAATGTGAGACAAATAATTTGTATAAAGATCAAGCTCCTCCAAGTGCTATTGCTATCTGAAAAAATGCTCCATTCCTGGTCACAAATAACAAATGATATTGAGGAGGAGTGTCTTAGGACTGCCAATCATGATCGCGTTCACGCTGCTAAATGTGCCAGTGGCAAAGGAACAACTTATCGTTTAAGGATAACTGTTTATCCAATGTTGTACCTGGTTATGCTGCAACGTGACTGTTTCTGACCATAGAGAAAAAACAGAGGAGCTTTTTTTTTTTTTTTTTTTTTTTTTCCAGATTGTCTCATATGAATCTGTGATAACATAGTGATAATTTTAACAGTTATGTAAAGAACATATTTATGTAATAAAAGTGACATACTGCAGCTTTACATTTTAATATGTGGATCAAACCTGGAGCTTAATTTTGTCCCGTGGCTCTGGACAAAATCAACATTTAAGTGTCCTGAATGTTTCAGCTGATTGTTTCTTTGTACATTTTGGCAGGAACAAGTTCTAGCAGCAGCAGAGTTTGACCATATCATAATATTTTTGTAATGCCGTGTTCCCCACAAGCCCACAGACACCTCCACACACGTCTTATTCCATTAAACACTGCACAAACAGAGGGGGTCCACTACGGTTTGGAGTAGAAAGGGCCTTGCGGTCGGTTTCATCCTCGTCTGTCACCGTAGTGACCGAGCAGCTTTGATCCTCCTCTCTCCACTACATCTCATCCACTACCCCAACCCCCTCCCCCCCCCTTCCCCGCTCCTCTTGCTCAGCTCTGAAACATAATGGATGATGGTGAAGCAGGCACAGTGCTTTGTTGCCATAGCGATGGCAAAAGAACTAATAACCTGGTGGCGAGCAGATAAGGCCGCGAACAGAGGCAGTGGATGGAGACACAATGGAGCACAAAGTGGGGGAGCATTATTACCGTCAGTATTCATCAATTCCATCATTATGTGTGAACCGCAACGACATACCTGGAATAAAATGTCAGGAGCTGCTAAAACTGAGGATGGATTGCCATCCTGGAGGTCCAAGGCCTCAGTCAGACCACAAATGAGCACAGTTCTCTCGCTTTTTGTTTACTGAATGGGTGAAATTACAATACTGACATCCAAATAGTTTCTAATGAACATTTCTCCATTGGGGACTTTCTGAACAGTGTCTGCTTAATCTCATTCCAACCCAACAATTGTTCTATTTCCAGTCTTATTTTCATGTGTTTACCACTGCATATAGTAAACAGTTTTATGCTGTGAGAGAACTTGTTTCACATTTTTAAGTCCACCCTCTAAAATTATTCCATTTTTTTTTTTTTTTTCATAGCAATTTGATTCTAATATTTGGACAAATATTCTGTAATTTAGTATTGGTACTTACAAGGTGATTTCTTAAAACTTAATGTTATGCACATTTAAATGCTAAACCTTTTCTTTTAACTACAGAGCATCCAGAAAGTATTCACATATTTGTGTGTAGAATTAATTTTACACAATTTGAAATAAGGCTACAACATAGCAAAATGTAGAGAGGATGAAGTGCTGTGAGCACTTTCTAGGTGCCTATATTTTTGCGCTATAGTAAAACTTTGAACATGAGGTTTCTTTTTTTTTTTTCAAATAAAACTGCTCAGCAGAATAAATAGCTCTGAACTTATAGCAGCACATTCTTTAAAGGGTCAGCAGAGAATGCGCTTGTCTGCTTTTGGATAGTCGTTGAGTGATGGATGCACTTTGAGGGGCTTTCCCTTCAGATCTCTTCTTGCTCCTCACTTGATGTTCTTGGAGCACTTCCAGGTTGACGGTGGCAAAACATTTCCAGGCTTTGATCTCTGCTGTTCGTCGTTGTGTTGGAGTTTGTGTTTCTGCACGCTGTGTAGAGCAGACGGAGGGAAAATCCTGCTTAACCTCTGCTTCCCACACTCAAAGCTTGTATTCTCTCACTTTGTGAATGAACTGCTGTTATGCTTTCGCTTTACTTTGGATCTTCCTGCATGTTTGGATATGTTTCAGATCTCAGCATCATCAATATCAGAGCTTGCCGAAAGACCTTCAGTGACTTGTGCTCCGGGATCAATCCCTGACATTAAGTCACGATTACTAAATGGAACAACAACAAAGATACATAAAAAAAAGGATACATACATTTAGATATGTATGAATAAATATAAGATGCATAATTTGTTAAGTCAGAAAAGTTCAGCCTCATCATACATCTTGATTCTTTCTTGGATTTTAAGCCTAAGCATCTTGCAACATCTACTCTTCATTATACTTCACTTTTATTCTGTTTCCTTCTCTGCCTTTGAACTGTAGTTTAGTTCAAATCAGATGTCATTTATTTATTTAATTGTTTATTTGAACCATTCTTTTTCCAGGATCAAACAATTACACAAGTTATTACTGTTGCTCTTTCTTTTCACACATCCTGTATAATATATACATAATATAATATATTCTACACAAACTTGATATACAAGTTTGAATTCATGATATTGTAAAGCTTGCAAAGATTAACAGGTAAATGTATATGCTGGTTTCTAGGTTACGTTCAGAGCGGTGGATAGTAAACATTTAGAAAATAACACAAAATAGAAAGAGCTACCAGTAAACTGTTAACAGAAATATGTATTGAATTGTTTAAAAAAATTAAAGCATCAATTCCTCCTGTCAATCATAGGGAAGAGTGCTGACTTGATGGATGTCCAGAAGCCAGTCATCCACACCCTTCACTATGAGGGTAAGCCACATACCATTCTGTTTCCAGGAATATTGACAGAAAATTAAGTGGAAGGAACAAGTGTAGTTGGAAAAAGTGCACCAGCAACAGAGAGAACCTTGAGAAGATTGTCAAGCAAAATCCATCCATTGCAGAAGAGCCACCACAAACAGATGAATACAGGCTGGACCAGAGACATCAGAGGCATCTTACCTGGGCTGAGAGAAAAGGAACCGGACAGGTTCAGAGTCCACTTCACAGATAGAAGTAAATTCTGCATTTCCTTTGGAAATCAAGGATCCAATATCAGGAGAAAGATGGAGAGAAAAGCACAGAATCCACGTTGGTCAGTGTGAAGTTTCCACAGTCAGTGATGGTTTGGGGCACATTGCTCTCTGCTGGTGTTGGTCCACTGTGTTTAGAACAGACCAGTGGTTCAGGAACCTCCAGATGATCAACTCACCCCTGGATTCAGTGCACTGAACTAAACGGTTGCTCCCATTACTAGTGTCAATTAGAGAACTTTCACACCAGATTCTTGCAGTTTAATGTTGTATAATCAATGAACACAGAAAAGGATTGGTTCAAAAAGCCCCAAGTTCATATGGCATTTGTGCTGCTGACGAGTGCTTAGAAACTTTTGATTGTATGTACAAGAAGATATTAGGGAGTTTCAGGTCATAACAGGTCAGACATTTTGATGAGGATCTTTACTGTTCTCTTTATACCTGTGTGCACTAAACTGAAGACTCAAAGCATCTGAAGAAAAGTTCTCTGAACTCATGAAAATATTTTTCTATGAAACAAACCAGTCATGTTGCAAAGGGCCCTGCCTTCATTAGGTATGAACAAAGATAAGAGGGTCCTTCACAGCCAACACAAAGGAACCTTCAGCTTTATCCTTGTGGTTGTTTTCTTTCTGGTATTACTTTCACTGTCACTCTGCACTCAGCAGAGGGTAATAAAAAAATAAAAAAAAATCTTTCAAAAGAAAAGAGTGTTGGTGAGAGGGAAATGTCAAATATTCTCTATATGGGAGGAATTACTGAGACGATGGAGTCTATTTCTGACCTCAGAGGAGATGCGAGATGAACGTTAGCGCCAAACCGCTGATGTCGCGACCCGTAATCGTCCAATCTGCCGAACAGCGAGCAGAGCGAGCGGCGAGCACTGAGCTGTTTGTTGTTGTTCAGGGTTGGAGGTCGAATGTGTGAATAATCCAGCCTTGCAAGAGCGCCGGCTTGATGGCTGATATCCAGAAGCTTCCAGCTCATATCTCTCTCACACAAGCAGAAAGAAATAATTTATGAATATGTGGATTGGCAAGAGTTTAAAATATGGGTTCAAACCCAAAACAGTAAAATATGATTCCTCATCCATTATGGCTTTTCTTTCTTTTCATCAAACCTGTCCTCGCTGGTTTACCTGGTAAACCTTAAAAAACCAGCTGTGGCAGCTTTTTCACCGTAGTGACCGTTTGCCCATTTTTACCATCGCTATGTACACAGAAAGACGAACATAGCCCTTCTTTTCAACCAAATGAAAGGCTTTGTATGAAAAATATTATGTCGTAGTCAAATTTTGTAATAATTCTTCACTGTTTCATCTAAAACCATGTCTTCTTGGAATAAGTTCCAAGTGAAAAAAATGCACTTGTTTGGGCACTTGCACATTGGTGCGTGTGAATCCCACAAAACAAATCATTAAGTTATTTAAAATAAGTTCCAGTCAAACAAAAAATAAAGCTCACTTTCTCTCAGCTATTAAGTCTGCAAAAAAGTACTCCAAATGAATATGTGTCTCATTATGCATATGTTGGTAATTCAATAGATTAAATAAATGGAAAAACAATCTTCTATATACAAAATATATATTTTCATTAAATGTGTAAAAAGTAGACTTTTTTCACACTTTTTTTTTAACCTTGGATTTGACCTTGGATTTGGTAAGTTTAAATTAATTATGCACACCGTTGTCAGGGCTTTAAATGTGCTGTATGTTATTTATCATGGTGAGAATCATTACAGGATGTAAACCTGCCCACCCATTTTATACTCTTTGGTTAACTGGCCTTCACTGTCTGCGCACAGACTGCTGCTTTAGGATATTTTTATTTTTACATCATTAAAAGCTTTTTACCAGCATCTGACTGTTTATAGAGTGTGTCACTTGAACAAAGAAACTACAGTTTTTACTTACATGATTTTATTAAATTCACTGTTCTTTCAGTATGTAGACAAATTGGGAAAAATACCTTTTTGTTTTTGGACAACTGATTGGTGTCACGTATTTTCTGGGCACGTATTTCCACAATCAAGTAACTGTGCTACCGTCAGTTGCACTATATTTGTGAAAATAAGTTAAAAAAAAAAAACAAAAAAAAAACAATTTGAAACCTTTAAAGTGGCTTCTGTCTCTTTAAGAAGCTCCTATTCTTTCCAGCACTCCCCCTTCATCACATCATCACATCATCACAGCACTGCTCCTGTTTACAACCATTCGTAGGAGCACTGGACTGAGAAGTAGCTCACATGAGAAGCTCAGCAGATGCAGTTCCACCCGATGTTTGCTAGTATATGCTGCCACAAGCAAAGTGGGGAAGACAGGGAGGGGAATGCAATCTGTGGGACTGCTGCACGGACTCTGAGGCTGCGCGTTGTTTGAACAACCGCATGTTCACCCCTGAATGGCTGCCAAAGGAGATTCAATGATTTCTTAGACATGCATGGAAGAATCAAGACAACTCTCCTGCTATGTTTTTGATTGGAAAATAATGTTATAACATGGTATAATTTAAGTCATGTTATAATGTTATTGTAATATGTGATTATTCATAGTAATGAGATATAATGAAAATGCTATATTGTAAGGTCAAAATTAATTTTACTGTGTATAATCATGTCCCATTCCCATAAAATGCGGTTTTGGTTCTTGTTTACTTTTTGTTTCATTTCAGTTCTGACTGAATTGGCCTGTTTTACTTAAGTCAATTCCCAAACCAACCATGCCTTTTTACAGGAACTTCCAACAAATTCCTGGCCTGGAATTGCTGCTAGAAGAAGTTAGAATTTCTTCACCTGCAGTGAATCGTGTGTCGCACCTGACACTACGACTCACAGCATGTATACTGTAGATGATGCTTCTTAGAAATCACAGTAGCAACAATTATGTTCAGTGTAATCTCACTTCGGGGGTCCTTGAGGCTCATCATCAGCACTGAACAAACTGACAGCCCAGCTCAATGATATGCTGACTATTTTCTGAAAACACAATTTAAAAAAAAAAAAAAAATGCTACCCTGTTCCACCTCTCTGCCTCAGCATTTTTTTTTTTTTTTTTACAGCATCTCTCCGCACTGCTCTTCCTTCCATCTGTGAAAACACCTGGAAATCTCTGTAATATTTAACAGCCTTTACAATGAAAAGGGAGCATTTATTTTAGCGAGTGTCTGAGCCAGGAACTAATGAAAAGATTCCACGGCTTTGGCATTTGAGACGGCGCATTAAAAGCAAGAGAGAAAACGGGAGCTTTCAGTCCTGCTATTTGTTCGGAGTATCAAAGAGGTGCAGACTTTCCTTTCTCTCTCTCTGCTCTCATTTAGACTCATCTGATGCGAGTGTGGTACTCACACGTGTAACTATCCAAATTCAATTTTCTGTGGATATTTCTAAGTAGTGCATGCATTAAAAACCTGTATTTGCACATACACGAGCTACGCTGAATTGCATGAAAAGAGTAACTCCTCCTGTCGAGCTTATTACCCTTGCGCCTGGGCTTGAGAAGGGAGCAATTAATCATATTTTTGCTTTGGGTTAGAATACTGATTTCCTTCTCTGCACAAAGGAAATGTAATATTATCAGAGCTGGAAATTCATCCAGCAGTAGGTACAGTTTAGCTCTAAGGCTTTCTGCTCCCTGTCGAGTCGAATGCCATAAAATGATGTGAGGGGAGCTGGAAGACCAAACGGCTGCTGCTCAGCTGGGTGCTGGGAAATGAACTGTCTGTCTCTCCATCTTTTGTTAATATGTTCTGTTACCAAGGGGCATTTTCAAACTACGTTCACCTGGTTGAGATTGCTTGACAGTAGCATGGGTGGAGTCCTAATGGAAAGACGCGAACAGCATAGAAAGTGGAGAATTTTGCTGCATGCATCATTAACAGATTTAGGTGTGTTCTCTCTCTTAGAGTTGTTCATTGAGTCGTCTCCCCCGCAAGTGAAATCTGTTCATTTATCTAAACGGTGTCCATGCAGCATTGCAGTAAAATCTGATTCTTAAAATGTGTTGTACAGGTGCTCGATAAATGAGACCACCGTTGATAAGTTGGCCTGTTTCGCCTGAAAAAGTGAAACTCGTTTTAAGATATAAATTGATCACACAGAAAAATAATGTTCTGAATGTGCCGTATCTAAACTGAAGTTGATTAAAAGGAAAATGTGTTGTAGTTGAAGGTGAGCAAGCTACAGATGAGGCTTTTAGAGGCCGATCAAGAATTGCTGGTGCTTTAGCGCCCACCAAACACAGACGTATTCAATATATGGTCTTCAGCTGTTGTATTTCTTGTGAAAAAGGAATCCTCTAAAAATCCATCCTTAGATACTTTTTGCCATGCTTCTGTAAGTATTTGCAAGACAACAAAGGGATAATTTATTTCTGTATCATTTGAAAGATGCAGCTGGAATGTTAAATATCTTCTAAAATGTCTGTAATAGTAGTTGACCTTTAACCAAGTATATATGATAAAAGATCCTGTGTTGCAGATTGTAAAAAAGTATTTGTGAAATATTTATATTCATGCATCGAAGCTTATGACTGTAAACTTGTAAATTAAAAAAAAAAAGTATCAAATTACACACTGTGACTTGACTTGTCGGTGCCAAACGTACCGAGAGTGCTTAGTTGCGATTGATTTAATAAATACGACAATACATTCTGAATGATTTGTTGCAGTATTTGACCTGGCAATCAGTGATTCAACCCAGTTCTGATCTCTGACAGATTGGGGAACCTCTAACCTCACTGGCAGTAGCTGAGTGCAGAGATGTAAAAAGGTGCTACAGATGTAGAATACGATCTTAGAGTTTTGGAGAGAGCAAAGATCATGCACATTCAGTGAGGACTGGAAGTGGAAACAATTGGCGCAGGTGCTTCCATAGAAGTGTTATAAGGAGTTTGTTTTCATCTCCTTATAAATAAAACTGTTCTGTCATCTTGTTCAGAAACCAACATGACAGGTAAGACTGATGCAAATATCTGTGTATAATTGACTATTTCTGTGTTGCTTAGTCACAGATCCTCAGGGTCGCTTGTCTTTGACAGCATCAGAGCTAACTTTTTATCCACTGCTTTTAATTACCTCTTTAATTTGCAGTTTGACGATCAAGGCACCCATCTGAAATTAGAGGAACCTTGAAAAGTTCTCACCTTTTTTCATTTCAAACTCTATTAGGAGCTTATTAAAATTCCAGTTTTCAATGGCGGATGCTTTTTAGCCATTAGTGTGATGTCACATCAACTCTCAGCAGCTTGATTATTGTGTGATGTGCCCTTGTCTCTGCTCTGCGAGCGCTCACTGAAAAGGCGCTCCGTCGCTTCAAAACAGGATATGAAAATATACAAAGCCAGGTTTTTATTCCCGTGTTTATCACCTTGAGTCTGGATAAGCAGAAGATGAAAACATATAAAGCAGAAAAACAAAAAAGGGGAAAAAATGAAGCAAAAACACCCAGCTGCATCTCTCAATTTCTCTCCCTTTTGTTCCCAGTGAAAGGCTCAGTTGTTGTTCTTCCTCTGTTGAATCAGTTTTCTGACACCCGATCATTTTTGCTTGTATCATTTCCCAAACACATGGGGAGAAAATAGCTTCTCATTCCAGGAAAAGGAAAAAAGTAGGATATGAGATTTTTAAGTTTATTTGCAAAGTTCAAGCCAGAGCGAATTTTCAAAGAGCATCACAGAAAAGTTTAACCACAGAGAGAGAGAGAAACTAGCTAAATTAGTTTACACCCAGTGTTTTTCAGCTGCAGGACACAAACTGTGGTTTCTGCTGTGGGAACAAAGAACTTCTTTCTCAGCTTGGCAGTGGAGTAATTAATGAGCAGAGGTTGACAAAATGTGGGTTTTAAACTGCCTTAATTTACAACATTTGCCTTTACGGTCCCAACTCTTTTTAACTGTTGTTTTTATTTATTTTTTTTTATCAGTTTTTAATATGTTTTCTAATGCTGTTTAGCTCAAATGTACATCTTACTAAAATTAGCTTGTGATTTCTGCCTCAGGCTGTTCATGGGCTAAAAAGAGAAATATCACAAAAACCCTGAAGCCAAACTGATTTTACATTGAAATTCACTGTTTTTTTTTTGTTTTTTTTTTACAGAAAGACCACACATTTTTATCTGTAAAAAGAACACAGAATGCAGTTTGCTGGGTTTTGCATATTTCCACTCAGAAGGCTGATATTTGTTTTTTCTGTCTTCACCCTTTGTCTTTATCTCACGCCTGTCATGAATATGTGAACAGCACATCTGCTCATTGCGTTAATTATGTTTCCATGCTGCTTGTATTTACCTGTTCCTGTCCTGGTTTTTGCTGTTTGAGTTTTAACTGAGTAATAACTACATTTGGATCAACTTTCACATGACTGAATGCCTGATCATTGTTCCTGTTGGCATGGCCCACAAATCTCACAACGATTTGACCGTTATTTATTTCATTTAGGGATCAGTCACTGTCTTAATGCTGTCATTGAACTGCTGTTTATGTGCCACTGAAATGATTTGGTTTGAAAGGGAGCAAACATTTGTTTTATTTCCAGACTGTTATGAGGATACAGTAATTATCTGAGCGTGTAGAAGGTGCAGCATCACAGAGAGAAAGGACTTAGCAGCAAGACAATGTTGAGCTGTAAGCTGTTAAGATAAAAAAAAAAGAAGTCTTAGAGAAGGGCGGCCCTGATACCTCTGTACGAACACTTCTTTAAGCGTCATTTTAAGGAGGATAGGTATATGTGGAAAATCAGCTATGACTCAATGGTTTAGATAAATACGACTATTTGGGTCAGACCGGACAGGACTTTAGCAAATAACTGTCCGGGTTATCTGTCTCTGCCCCCACACACCACTAGGCAAAGAGAGAAGATGGCTCCCCCAGTGCATATTGTTCTGAACAGTGCCCATATAATGATAATGAAGTGTATCAGTAGAGTATCCATGTAGAACACCCACCACTTATGTCATACCGTGTACTGTGCTATGTATGAATTTGTTTAGGGCAGGAAATAACTGTGAAACTAACAGAATATGTTTATCTCATTTGACGTCATCTGACTAATGTAACTAAGATCTAAATGTTAAATCGGGGCCTTTTCCGGCCTGGGACTGGTTCTTGCCTGACTTGCACCATCGGCCTGATGTTGTGAAGATCAGCCGACTCGTGTCTCTTTCCTTAGAGAAAACACAAAGTTTTTAAAACTTTAACGGTTGTCGACACCCAATGTGATGATTAAAGTAGAATGTTGAATAGATTAGACTTTTTTCAACCAACAATTTTTGTCAGGAAAAATGTTTTATCTAGACTTGAAGGTTTTTTTTTTTTTTTCTTCTCTGCTGAATCTCAAACAGAAAAAATATATTCTAAAAGGAGGAAGCAAAAATCTTCTTTCCAAAGAAGCTTTATGCTCACAAACAACACATTTGGTTGACTTTATGGTCTGACTGCAGACTTTTGGAGTTGTTCTCATTGTGTAATATGTCTCCATCCATCAGCAGTTTCTTCATTTGAAGTCAAGAACCCAAGTATTTCATAGCCCTGCAATTGCAGACGGCACATCTATGGAGGCCACTGCAAATCCATTATTAAGGCTATTTTATATAGGAACACTATGTATTAAAATGATCTGCTTTGAGAAATAATAGATTGCTGTATCATAATTAATAAAAAAAATGTTAAATGGTTTGGTTTTATAGTTTTAAAATCTAACAATATATACAATGTAACAAGTATGTTAAGTAACTAAAGGGGCAGTATTGTGTATAGTGCCAATCTATAGCAGAGTCAAGTAACTATTTTACCTTCAGTTCTTATAAAAATGTTGTATCAAACATAACATAAAATAAATTTTACTATGCCACTTGACACTTCACCTCTTCTTAAAAGTATGTATGAAACAACAAAGAGAAACACCCCTTTTGTGCTCTGCTTTGCTTCTATTCAGTAGTGTACAGCTAAACTCCAAAAGGCTTCTTCAGTAGTCGCTTTGATATGTCCCATGTCTACACTGATGTCTTGAGTGTCTGGTATCGCTAAACAGTTTTTTATTACAAAGATCAAAGTCATATTTCTGATTCCAGTTCGATTTCTGCTTATATGTCTCAGTTTTGAGGTTCTGCCTGAGCTCCCAAGAGAAGATTGCTTTGGGAATAAAGCCCATGAACATATTCTGTAAGAAGTCTTTTCCTGGGTTATTGCAGGGGGAAAAATGTTCTAGTCTGATGTTTATGCACACTCTTTCTAGTAGTTATGACTAAATGTGATGGCCATCCTCTGATTATCTGCAGCCATTTATCTTTTCTTCTGTATTTAAACAGAAGCTCTTAACTGTTTATCCTTTATTTGCCTTCTGAAATCAGAAAAGTCACAAAGGAAAAAAGTATATTATTGTTTTTTAAACGCATCTTTTCGCTGAAAAGATGCGTTTAACCCAGAGGGATGAGACCTTTGACTGCCAACGACTGGAACTTATGTCTCTAAGAGAAGTTAAAGGAGCATAGAAACAAATGCTTCATTGATGTTAAATGTGGCTTTAGCCAGCGGTGAGTTGAAGATGAGTCGTTGCTGACCAAACATCTTTTTCAGATGCGGGCTGCACAGTGAGACCATTAAAAGCTTTATCTACGAGGAGTGAAGACCATAAACTCAGTGAGGGTTGCAGAGATTGATATCGTTGAGTTTTTTTTTTCCTCCTCTTTCTTTCCTTTTTTTGTCTTTTGGTTTTTCAGCTGACAGCAGCGGTTTGTCTCCATACTGAGCGGAGAAAGCTGGAGCAGTAATGGACGTAGCTCCCAGTCCGACTGCTGCCGGCTTACATCAACGGATCATCATGTCAAGCAGTTTGTACTCCATCAAGCTTGACTGCCATCCAGAACAAAAACAGTTGGATGTGCCAATTAAAGTCCCCGTTTCAGCTCCTTCTGTCTTCTCAAAGATGTGTTGTACCTCAAAGAGAGAGCCACATTAATCCATTTAGTCACATTCCAGGGTTACACCTGGAAGAGGCAGCAGAAAAAGAAACATTCTGAGTTTCTGAGTTGGGAAGAGATATTTAGATTTCTCTTTCATTCTTTATGCAATAACAGTGCCTTTATGTATTATCCACCTTTATTCAATTTACCGGATCAAAACATTCCGTTATTCTCTCATCTCCGGCTGATCTGACGACGCACACTTCTGATCAAACTTTTAACTGTCTGATCAAAAGTGCTTTTAAGGTTTCTGGTGCCGTTTTGACGAGCTCATGTTAAGAATTCTTTTTATGACTTTATTTTAGTTTTTTTTTTTTTTTCATATGAAGAACTCAAGGGGTTGAAATCCTAAGGGAACAGGACAACAGTAAGAAACTGATTATGTACATTCCAATGACTTGACTGCAGGCAGTCCAACTCACAGATTTATCCCAGCATTTCAAGAAGGAAACTACTCTCAGGAGATGAATACATTAATCAGTGCTGCCATTCAAACCCGAGGAGGGATAACTTACTGAACCAGAAAGAATGGCTTTAATCAAACCACTTCATGTTCCAAACATCTAGTATGGACTTACTCACCACGTTTGTAGTTACATGCTGCCATTAACTTTGCGTTATGTCCTTCTTATAGAGAGCTTTCTACAAAACATACTGGTGGCGTATCGCTCATACCTATAACATGGTGCTCTTGATTATTTTTCCCCTAGGAAGTAGACCAGGCCCACCGTTTACAGGATTTTGCTGTGTCTGCTTCTTCTTCTCTTAACATTTAATATCTCATGGTGGATGTTTGCTTTTACTGGCCCTCACAAATCAAACATGCAAACGGTGGAGGGTGGGTTTCTCACTCATCTCTGGATTTATAAGTTTAGACATCTATCATGTGTCATATGATGCCCTTACCTCCCTTTCCGGGTCTCAGACTGATTTATGTCATTGGAGTATGGCAGCACAGCAGTAAAGCCCAGCTATGTTGTTATTTGTTCACTGTGGAAAGTACATTTTAAGTCAGATTTTCTTGTGGATCACGTAGGTTAAGAATTTCAGTTTAGTAGTGGCTGGTTGCGTGAATATTAAAAATGCGTGCACCAACTAAAATGTGTGCTTTCCCACCTTCATGTTAAGAACCTGGAGGAAGGAAAAAAACTGCTATTGCTTCTAAAACAATAAATATTAAAATCAGCTTAGACTCTTGAGTTCTCATGAAAATGCCCACTGTATTTAAAAAAAAAAAAAATAGTTGTACAAATCCATGTTGCTTGTTTGATTAATTGCTGACAAAATACATAGATCTTTAACTAATGCAAGTTCACATCAATCAGAATCTTAAGGTCTTGATATGCTTGCATAACTGCACACAGATGAAAAGGTTTCTTGAATCAATCAGATCCAAGCAAATTTTTCATGCACGTAATTTAACACAGTAGTCTACTATAGGTTATAATGCCAGGCATTCATTTGTGGATTCATGGTCCAAGGTATAAATAAGGAAACAGGATCACAAGTAACAGAATCTGATCTGCTGAGATGTCAAAAGAAAGATGGTTTCATTTGTTTTTGACATCTCATTATCTCTGTTAGATTTTTATTATTATTTTTTTTTAATTATGTTAGCGTGAGGCTTCAACACTAAAAAAATATAACAATCAGAAAACCTTTAAACCCAAACAGGAGAGAGGTTTTCCTCTTTGGACAAAATCGTCTATAGAAAGAAAATGTTGAGCCAGTTTTTTTTTTTTTTGTTTGTTTGTTTGTTTTTTGTTTTTTCATAGAGAACATTATTTTAGCGTCTAGTACTAAAATAAAAAAAAATGGTTTTATCTTTTACCATATTAAACAGTTTTGTAAGAAATTCCTTCTGTGCCTGTCAACATTACAGAAACTGGAAATACCCTCAACCAGAGATAAAATAAAACTATTCCATGTTTTTGTTGCATTTATGCTGCACAGCTATGTTGGGTTTTTCAGACATAAAACTTTTATAATTAGTCCCCTTAGGTTTTTCCTATGCTATCACTGTAGCTGTTTTTATTTTTTTTAAAGAGTGAATTATTATGAAGAATTCCCCAAAGTTTTGGATCCATCTATAACAGAGGTCGCCAAATCCAGGCCTCCAGGGACGGTGTCCTGCACCTTTTAGATGTGTCCCTTGTCCAACACAGGCTGAATTCATTCCTCAGTTGCAGTGAAGTTCTCCAGATTCCTTCTAATAACCTCATTATTATTAGCTCAGGTATTGAAGCAGAGATATATCTAGAAACTAAAGGACACCATTCCTCAAGGACTGGAATCGAGAACCACTGATCTACAGTCTAACACTAAAATTTTGCTGTCACCATTTTCTGCCATCAAAACTTTTTTTGAGCTTCTTATTTCATATGTTGAGACCCAACGTATCCAGAAAATGTGGTCGCTCACAGGAGAACTGGTTGAAATGTCCCTACCTGAAACACACAACACATTTATGTCATGTGAAGCTTCCCACGTGTTTGTGTATCTCGTGTTTGATGCAGCTGAGCGTTTTAAAAGTAAATAGATTTACGGGACCTGACCTGTTCAACGTGGACCTGATTATCCTGAAAACTCTCCGCTTTTCAGCTCTTACTGTAACATAGGCGACACGAGGACACTTTTACTCCATAATAAAGCTTTTCATGCCTCATAATTGCCTCTCATTACCTCGGCATTTATCTGCCTCCCGTCTTCTTAGCGGGATAAGAATCAATCAGCGGCCGCTCGTCTTTGCGGTGCCGCCGCCACCGCCGCCGCTGCAGCCGTTGGAGGGAAAGTGGCGAGCGTTTGTGGGTCGAGGAGTGGATTAGGGACGCCACCCCGGAGCTGCTGTGATGACACCATACAATCCTAATGGGCTTCTTCACGCCCTGCTCACCTAATCACCCATATCAACCGCTGTCACAGAAGAGCCAGAGCCACTTATTTATTTGATTTCTCCCACATTAAATTATATAGGATTTAGAAAACGGATTAAATTTTTTACACTTGTAAGAGGCCTTAGCTACTTAATTATGGCTGAAAATAATAGTGCAATTATTTTTGCTGAGGCTGAGAATGGATTTTTATGTCCTTGGAGTATTTAGTTAATTATAATGTTTCTCTCTGAAGTCTAATTTCTGCTCAGAAACTTTTCATGACGATTTGAAGGTTGTTTTTCTCACTCTATGCTGTGACTGTGAGGAGATTGTTTTGCAGTTTGTTATTTATCAGCGCCACTGCTATCAGTGACACAGCTCATCATTCACTGGCATATTGTTCTGGCAAACAGTGGGTCCATGCTTACAGCAGTACAGTACAGAAATCTGATTTCCTGATCAATTGGCTAGATTGGTCTTGTCTTCTGCACAATGACTCGTGATGAGATTGTGACGAGCCGAGTGGCACAATTCAGCTCAATTCAATTCAAATTCAACCCGAAAATACTTTATTGATCCCAAAGGGAAGATAAATATTATCACTCATATTTATCCAAGGTACTTCAGAGACAGTACAAACAACTATGAGAAGAATCTCTTGTAGCTGTTTGTATTATTGCAAAGTAGGGTCTAGAAAAACCTGATGTCTGCTAATATCAACCCAATAGTTCAAAAATCTAATTACACTTTATTTACACATCTTGTTTGGGATTTTCTCTTGTGCAAAAACAATGTTAGAGTAGCTATATTAAAAAAAAAAAAAAGCACACCAGTGACAATCTGCTGATGTGTACGGTGATGTATAGAGTTTGGGGGTGAAAAAAACAAAAAAACAAAAACAACTCAGTACAACTTTAATCTGCAGCCTGGATGTAAACACCTGCAGGGGAGTCAGACAGGGAGTATGGAGCGTCTGGAATCTGATTCCATGTGTCCTGTGAATGTTGATTCAGGCTGCTTTTTCATGGGCCAGGAGGGCGCTCGTTTCCCACGAGACGCACTTGGTTGCATGGAGAGATGTTGTTTGAGTTGGATACAAATCAAAGAAAAAGACCTCCAGCTCTTCTCTGACTGACAGCTTAAAGAAAGAAACAACTAAAGTGTATAGGTAAAGGAAGAACCCCACCGGCACTTCAGAGTCTGACAACTTTTCCCACAAACTTTTCTTAATATTGTCTCACAAATTAAATCCATTCGTTGATGCAGAGAAAACAAATGGGAGCAGGGTGTCTTTGTCAAAGGTAAAATCTGGATCTTCTGCATTCTCGGTCATGCCTGTCACGCAGCAGCTGGAGCAACATTCTCCATCTTGTTTGTCTTGGTGATATCCCGCTCTACATGGCTGATCCTCGGCACTCAGGTGAAAAGTTTCCTTCGTTAGTCACAGTTGGTTTTGCTGTTCCGTAACAAGATGGAAGGACAGGAAGAAGGCTGGCTTCACTGAGAAAGACTGAGATTCCCATGATTGCAAAAAACATGTTCCCCGGAGAAGCCTTCCTAATAATGTCGTAATTAGATTATCAGATGTATAATTTACATTAAACATTACACATTTGACTACAATTATTTGAGTACTGAAAGTAATCAGATGTACAAGATATAGTTGTGTCACACTAATTAAAAAAAAACCTGTCACCTTTCGGCTTAAAATGTTGAATTGATGTTACCATAGTTACTATAAGAAGCTTTTTAGTGATTTATCTGAAAGTTATTTTTTTTTAATCATACCACATTTAACTGCAATATTTTTAGAAACAACAATTGGGTGAGGAAATCAAGATTTCATGTGGATTTTCTAGTGTTTAGTCCTCAAGCAGAACTAAAACTATTTAATGAAATCCAGTTGAAACCATAAATTAGCATACTCCAAGAAAAGATGCATACACTTTCCTCACTGTCTCAAGAAAAGCCCAACTTTTATTGTTTAATGTCAGAATTACCAAAATTAGTTCAATTTGCAAAATACCACAACACTGAGAAATATAATATGTCAGACATTTGAATATTAAAGTTTCCAAGAATGGAACTTATAATGATTAGCTTCTATTGAATAAAAAAGATAGAATGATTACTAACTTTTTCAACTACGAGGTAACACCAAGATGATGTTATGGCTTTGGAAATTTCTCATAGGTTAACTGACACTCAGAGGCACACCTGTGGATTAAGGCCATGTGTGGAAAACAAGGGGGCACTTTATTATTGGACACAATAAAAATAAATAAATAAAAAAATCAGCCAAAACATCAGCAAGGTGCACAACAAGTTGCCCCTTAGGGATGATAAATCTTACTTGAGTTTACTTGAATTGTGGCGCTGCACAAGTCTGGTTCATCCAACAATCTCCAGATGCTAGAAGGTTCTATGTTCATCAGTTCAAACTATTTTACACAGATTGGAATATCCAATCATTGGTCTGCTTAGGAAGAAAACTAGTTATTTTCCAAAGCATTACCTTTGCAGTGTTTTCTCGTATTACCTGATAGATAAATGTGCAAGATAGGGAAAACTGCAGATAACACTGCACAGTTTTTTTTTTTTTTTTTTTTTTTAAACAATCAAAGCAGGAGCACATTTCTAACAAAGATGATTGTTAGAAATAATCGTTTTAACAAAAGATGATTTTGTTCAAACGAACAACAGTGTTGTTCTTTTTCTCTGCTCATGATCTGATACACATTACTGATTTACAACTCTTTGTTCGGTCAACCGGATTGGAAGGTGTGAATTTACCCTTTAGCTGAAAAAGGAAGATTTAGAAAGAGTTTTTCTTGTTTGTTCCATTCTCTTCATTGAACGCAGCTGCCCCACAGCAAGATGCTGCAACCTCTCTGGGCAGTTAGTATGGTGTTCTCAAATTTGACAGTCTTACCTTGGCTACTTAAAGAAAAATAAATAAATAAATACTTCCTGCCTCTGTATTGCTCAATCTTTTTCTTGTCTGTTCTCAAAATGCCCTTGGCTTGGCCATGTGAGTAATATTCAGTCAAGTATAGTAGTGTTTATTTTGAACAGGATTCTGCCTTGTTTGGTGCCCTCTCTGTGGAGATGTAAAGAAAGGCTTCACTGTGGAGAGTTAGTTTCTCTGATGGTCCAAGCTGTTTAGATTATGTCACATTTGACAACATATATGTGTGAGAATTTTAAAAGACTGATGGAAAACAAAGTTCTTCAAAGCAAAATTGGAAGGAATTTGCATATTTCTCCCTCTACCGTGGAGAATATCATAAAATCATTCAAGCAACAGGGAGGAATTTCAGAGCACGCCTAAGATGGACACCCATGATTTCTAATCCCTTTAGATGGCACTGCATCAAGAACCCTCATTCGTCAATAATTGAAAGAACCACTTGGGCAAAGGAGTAACAGAAAAGAACCCTTGTGTTAACCTTATCCACTTACCTTGGCTCAGTGGCAGCTGGGATACACCAAAACATTTCCACAGCCAAACATCACAGCCTTGCTAAAATGTCAGATTTTGATAGTGGGAAAAAAGACATTTATAAATGTCTTTTTTATAAATGACATAAAAAAAAGACATTTATGTCTTTTGTTCTGTCTAACAAAAAAAAAATCATCTTTTGTTAAAACGATTATTTCTAACAATCATCTTTGTTAGAAATGTGCTCCTGCTTTGTCGAATAGGAAAAAAAAAAAAAACAGCCTACAAATTTACAGTAACTAAAGGCTTAAAACTGTGAGGAAAATATATCTGTTGTAATTGAAAAAAATATATAATACAGCTATATATAAACTTACTTCTTGTGTTGCTATTCTTTTCTAAGTTTTGATGAAGCTCCTTTTAGAGGGTTAAAAGGAAAGCACTAATATGATAAGGAAATTGTTTCCAGGCATCATCCGTTTCAGACATTTTCCGACCCTCAGTTGTCAGGTGAGTTTAGATTTTGGATGACTTAGTAACAGTCTGCTGCTCCACGTCCTGAATATGAGCATCAGCCTGAAAGAAAACCTGAACAAGGGGAAGGTGGGCTGCGTTCAGCATCCCCTCCTGTTTTTTTTTATTTTTTTATTTTTTTTTTTTTATGAGTTCTGTGTTGAGGACTAGTTTAGCAGCAGCTCATCATTCTGTAAGTGTAGATTGGCTAAAACACTATTAGACCTCTGAGGGGGAAACAGGATGTATCAATCTACAGAAACAGGGTCGCTGCAGCCAAGTGATGGGACCGGTGGCCCGAACCCGTTGACAGGTCAATTATTCCTGCAGCTGAATTACAGCATATAATATCATCCCCAGCAGAGGGAGCGGAGATGGAAACACCCTGAGGATAAAATCTGCCACTTGCTATATATTGACCCAACACCCCTGCACTGTTTCCAAATGGTAAAATCAAAGTTCACTCTTGGATATACCATCTGACACCATGTTGCTGCCTGTGACAAATAGCCACCGAGAACTCATAATTTTGTTCCTTTATTTCACAGAATTGGACTTACGACGGAGAGGTGACTGGTCTGCAGAACGGCTTCAGGTGTGAGGGTCAAAGGTTGTGAGGAGTTATTCAGAAGAAGAAAAAAAAATGTTTACAAGTAGCAGAGAGATTAGAAATCCCAGTCAATTCAGGTGTACAAGAGTAGAAACAGCAATCCTCCCACAGACTCTTAATTCCACACTGTTGATATGAAGAAGAATTGAATAAATAAATGAATAAAACATGTTTAATATTTTATTTAAGTGGATTACATACTTTTGCCTAAATGTTGTTGATTTTTATAGCTGGACCTTTTTTTTTCCTAAATGTCCACAGTCTTTCACCTTTTCAAGACCTATAACACAGATCATAGATCTGAAAGGGAAACCTAGAAGTCACTTTCTACAGCAACAATCTGCAGCTCATTCTGCGAGGGGTCCAAGGATGTTCCCAGGCTGAAACAGATATGTAGTACCTCCAATGAGTTCTGGCTTTGCCATGGGGTCTCCTCTGTGTGACGTTCCCAGAAACACTCTAAAGTTTGTGAAAGTAAACTGCTCAGGCACTTTGAGAAAACTCCCTGTCTGTTGTCTCATCTTTTCCCACCTACAGTTTGAGGAGTTGAGCTTGGTTTCTCAGGTGAAGAGGAGCTGCAGGCAGCCATATAGGGGCCAGATGGGAGATGAGCTGCTGACCAATGAGTGCACAGATGCTTCAGGCAGAAGTATTATTGTCTGACTTTGACATGACTGAAATAACTTTTTCTCATGCCCCCAAAAGAGCCCTGATGAAATGTGCTTTTGAAAGTCTTGTAAACAGTTTTGTTTAGGCTCAAAATATCTAAACAAAATTCTCTACGTTGAATTTCCTGTAGCGCAGTGTTTCTCTGATCTGGGATGCTGTCCTGAAAAATGAAGAAAGGATGGAAAGGTGCAGTAGTGCATGCGCTTTAAGATCAGATCTAAGTTGAGTTGTTATTGTCAGGCCTCTGAAGAACATAATGACCAACAGTTAAGGCCCTTCACAGCATATCAGAGGCGTCGGATTCACCTGAATCCTGAGGATACAGGTTGGGAAGCACTTCTACAACTCTGTTCTTTAGTCTGAATACTGTTGGACTGCTTTTCCCAAAGGACGAAAGAATGCAAAATGACATATGTGTAAATATACTCATTACCTGGGGCCAAACATACAGGCTGTCACACAAACGAGCTACGGTAATCATATTTCATGCAACTCCGACCTGACACGCTGCATCTCAAGCCTTTTTAAAGGTAGCGAAGAAGAAAAAAAAACAAAAAACTCATGCTTCATTGACCCATTTATGTTTTAATGCCATTATTCCCCACCATCATGGGCACAGATGAAGATTAATGGCATGAAATATTGTGGGAAAAGAGGAAGTTATAAAGCTAACTACAATAAGTGTGTGTTTGTGTTTACGGCACACACAATAAAATAGATCCCGTCGCCAAAACACTTTTCTTTATTACTATGCATGATAGCAAATCTTGTTTTAAACACAACTAAAATTGTGGGGTGTTGAAGTAAAACTGGTATTTTATGGCTTATATCCTTGCATGGAGTGGCCACATTCAACCATAGCAGCATTATATTAAAATTTAGGCACTGGTCTATAAATATGTTATTTTTATGTGTCAGAAACTGGATGAAAACAAAAACCTTAACAACTTTGGAGGAGTAAATCAAACTCTGTTAGCAACATGCCTTGTAAAAGTACATATACTGCCTGAGTTTTAAGCACCAACGTAAATTTTATTGAGATTTTATAAATTACGCCCATATCAAAGTAGTGCATAATTGTAAAAAGTGGAAGAAATAAAATGCATGTTTTTTTTTTCCCCCCACAGATTAAAGTGTGACATGTACTTACATCCATCCTCCTTTACTCAGGGGTAGTGCTGCAGGAGAAGTATCAAAGTGCAGACGTGAAGTCAAAAGCAGCATAACGATAAAAAGAATCTAATAAAGAAAGATCACAAAGTCAACTTAGGAACACAGAGACCATGATATAAAACCAGTGTGCAAACAACAGAAGAAAAATCAGAACCAATTGATGACATGGAAACAAGGTGAGCCCAATCAGGCTGGCCAAATGACCGAGAGAACCCACATTGAAGCACTGGAGGGTGGCCCACTGACTGCAGAAACACACAGAAGGACTCTGAAATATGGATCAGAAACCTGAATCCTGTAAAACCGACCCGAAAACCTTTGGAGAAACTCGTGAAGGAGTTTTGGAAGTGAAACTGGTAGATTACAGGAACCAAAATCAGAGCTCTGGACAATGATGATGAGATCTTTCCTGGTGTAGACTGAATTCTTTGCGGGTACCCCCAGGGAGGTTAATGACCCAACGTTGAGAGCTAGGAGAAACTTTCTTGACAAAAAGAGGAACAGGAACCTGAAAGCAGGGTGAGTCATGTTCTTTGAAGAAAGCAACCTGAGAGCGAGAAGTCCAAGGGCATTTGGCCCACTGCTTATGACTCACTTTCTATAGCTGAACCGTCTGGGTGGCCGGTGTATGCACAATGAACAAAAGAGATCCACAACAAGCAATCACAAAGCTCCAAGAGCAGCAGCCTGCCAGGAATAACCCCATAATGGATTTGGGAAAATTATATGACAAATTATTAAGATTGTTTTTTCAGCAGAATTGGGGAGGATGACCAGCTGTTGAAGCTCAGGTCGAACGGAACCATCGTCTGGGAAAGAAAACAGGGGTACTCAGTGTGTGTTTATGTAGAATCTAAATGAGCTTGTTCCCACAGGAGGCGGTGCTGTGCCAATTTTTCCTGTTGGGAAAACATTCATGAAAAGTTGGAAGGACAGAAGATGGAGGCAGGGAGATGAAAGGAGAGCAATTTTGCCTTCTCATAGCCACTGAATCATCAAAGAGAGAGCCTGCGCGTTGAAGCAGTTTGTCTGGAAACAGCAGCAACGCACTCTTTGCTCTTATTACTGTAATGGGAGGAAACGATGCACAGACACTGACCCTCTCCCCCCAAGAGACCCTGTGTTTCCCACAAACCACTGAAGTATCCATTCTGACTCGCAGCAGCCCAAATCTCCTGAACTCCGGGCTCCCATTGTGGGTGGGAAAACAAAATAAGGGAGAACTCTTTCTCTGGGGACACAGCTGTGGACCCAGCAGGAGCAGCTGGGGCCGGGTTAAAACTGGTAGTTACCATAATTATTATTATTGGACACAACAGAGCTGCTCCTCTTCCAGGGTGACATCCTTATTGTGGATTCTGTCCCAGTAGTTGATCATCACCATTCATCTAATGTCCTAAGAAGACCGCTTTGTCGACCCTATGTGTTATACATCTAGACATTGATATTAACCAATGTTAAAAGAAAATGGTATTCACAATGAGGTAATTGGTCAACCAGTTTTGGCTGACCACAGATTGGAGAGACCAGATGTGGGAGGATAAAGAGGAAAGAAAATGTTTCTTCACTTATGTCACTGCTTACTTAAAAAAAAAAAAATAATAAGTAAAATGAAATTCAGACACTGCATGACTGATTTAAAGTGAAGTTTTTTTTGTCAGAAAAAACATAAAAAAAACACCAAACAGTATTTTTTTTTTTTTCATGAAATAGATCAGCTTTCTGCCGACATTTGTCTAAACGGTTTAGGAAGACATATTTTCATCTCACTGTCAGACATTAATCCTGACTTAACCTTTTCTTCATTAGGTTACTTGGTTGACCAAGATTAGTTCTATTTGCTAAATACTTAGCATAATGAGGGGAATTATGTCTTGAATATATAAATATCAAAAATGATGTCATGGCTTTGCAAGCTTCTGATTTCCACACACTTGTGGATGTATTGTAGGGCAACTCCATGCTTTCTTATGTAACATTTTGGAAAAGTGAAAAGAAATATGATATCAGAAAGAGATTCATGAACTTCTCAAAGTTTGGTTCAGATTCAGAGTGAGCTTTATTGGGTAAATCTGTGCACACAAACAATAACTCTTACTTTGTATATATGCATATCTACAGTTCTCTACAAAGTCTTTAAATACAACTTAGATGCATGAATTTATCAAATTAAAGTTACGACTGAAAAAAATGACAAAATGACAAACTCAATGTAAACCGTCCCACGGTCGTTGTAAATGTTACTGAATTTCAAGCGGACCTCTTTTTTTTTTTCCCATCGCCGCTTCTCGGGGTGAAAATTGCCTCAGAGTTAGTTTCAAGTGGTGTTACCTGAAGAAAGATGCTCCTGTGTCCTTTCAGACAGCACAGTAATGAGAAAGCATCATTTCATTAAGGGTGATGCACGTCTCACTTCCTGCTCCACAGCATCACAAACATTTGCCTCGGGCTTCAGAAACCACTCTGTCCATTTATAAAGCTCTTCCCACCACTTGCCCTGACGCCTCTGACATTTGGATTGGAGATTACTTTTATTATTGTGGCAAACACGATGCGTTAAGGGTAAATATTGCAGGTTGAGGTTGCAGAGGGAGCAGCTTGTTTTACAAAGTGAAGCCTGGAGGTGCTTCTGCGCCTCACAAAATGCTACGCATCTTCCAAAGAGAAGCTTTTCAAACTTTTAAAAGCAGTTGCACCAAGCCTGATCAATTTGTAATAATGTGTATTAATGTTTTGGCGTGTGTGTGTGTAAAAGCGTAAGCTTTTTGCTTGCAAACCGAATTTTGGCATAACTGCAACTTTAAACATTTTTTATTTTTTTTATTTTATGCAGCTACTATCTACCTCTCAATGTGATGATTTTCAGTTTTCCACACCAATAATCACCCTCCTCTGACTTTATTTATTTATTTTTTTAATTTAGTTTACAGATAAGAGTTGTGAAAAAGTAAACTTGCATACCCCTCTAACCAGTTTCATCTGGGAAAGGAACACAGCTAATCAGATATATTATTAGCTAGTAAGAAAATCTATGGGATGAAAAACAGCATCAATTCTCAGTTGCTTTGTTCAGGAAGAGAGGACTAAGTGTCTCATTAACAAATATCTACAGAGCAGCAATAGGTTAGCTGATGCCCCGCTGCTCTTTGAGAACTGGCTAATAACATAATAACATCAATACATAAATAAATAAAAGTAAACTTTATTCCAAAACAATGAGGCCTTGTAACAAAGACAGAGGACTCATCTTTTGTGCAAAAAATGTATTTAAATTTCAGCTAGATGACTAAGAACGTAACACAGGCACTCTCACTCTTCTGCTAGGACTAGTTTTCTGCTACTTAAGCCCCTGAAATCTTAGTGGGGTTTCTTAATGACTTCTGGTCATTGACATCAGTTTTGTGTGAGCGCTAGCACAGAGTCAGATAATCCCTAAGTAAAGCTTTGATCGCATCACGGACAGTGCCTCGCTGTGTGTTCACACCTCGGCTGGTTGAATCCTGTTGGTTCAGGCAGTTGGAGCAAATAACAGTTTCATGCACTCAAACCACTTGCTCCTGCTGTGTGTTGTGGCCAAACCATTGTCTTTTTTTATGTACTTGGAAGACGTACTGATGTTAAAGGCCAGTTGCCATCTGCCATGTTGCTTTCCATTTAACTCAATTTTTATCCACCCGCCATCCCAACTGCTGTTTCCTCAGAGTCGGTGGGAGGTTCGATAGAGTTTTACAGGCTGTACTAAAACCATGTGGCCCTGATTCTTCACTCAATCTGACAGCAGTGCAAGCCATCAGCAAACACTTGCCGCTGATGCAGCATCGTCACTTGCAGCGCTTAGAGCGTCCTGACTGTCAAATGCTCGGCCGCTGCTAGCAGGGTGACATTTCAGAGGGCAGGGAGCAGCCATGAGGGTCAGAAAGAGAAAAAAGGGAAGCTCCGAGGAGGAATAAGGAGGGAAAGGAAAGGAAATGTCAGGCTGAGGTCTGGGACTACAGAGCCGCAGGATGTCCTGGGGGATGTAGAGGAAAGAGTTGGCAAAGAATACAGGGAAATTTCTGTTTGTGTGACAGTTTGTGAAATCATATTTATGCATGTTGTGTGTCCACTGTCAGTCAAATTGTTTGTATCTGCAGCTAGAAAAAAAGCCAGTATTGCCCTAGATTAGCAGTAGTACTGGAAGGTAACAGGAAGCAACAATGGAAAGGAAAATGTTTTATTTCATGATTTTTATTTTTTCAAAATAACTATTTATGTATTCCTATATGCAGATGTGTCAAAGGTTTTCTGTGTTTTTATTGTATCTTCTCAGAACTGTGAACTCAAGGACCTTAATCTGAGACAACTCACTCACTCACAGATGAACCAAATCTGGATTGAAGCACATCTGTCACTGTCCAGTCGAGGTTACAGTCAAAACATAAGATCCCATTAACCTCAGTAGAAGGTTAACTTTTCTGCCACGGCACCTCTGTGTAAAAGTGCATTGTAATAAATTAGAAGATTATTGAGAAGTTTGATACCTTTGGATTACAACTTTGAATTTAACTATTAGAAAAGGACAGGAAAAAGTTGGTTTACTGAAAAGTATGTCAAAAAGATGCTGCTCATCAAATCAAAATAATTACAAATCTTATTAGATGACTGATGCACATTGTGTACCTTTCTCTATCCCACATTTGCTTTTGTCTAACTCCCCATTAATATTTTTGCATAGAGCCAGTTTTCTTTCCAATGTTACGGGCCTTCCTTCATTTTGCTCGTGTCTGATTTTTTTTATTATAAGACTGTATTTATAAAAATCACACATCTCAGTTCAGTTTCACAATAGTAATTGTTTTCTTAACATTTCCCCTAATTTTAACTTCTTGGTCAATTCTTGTGAGAATACAATAAAATGTCTTTGTTTACAGCATACTGTCACTGTTACAATTGAGAGCATTTATTTTATTCTGTTGTTTCACAGCTTTGAGCATGAAATATATGAGCAGCTCATTCAAGTCATGCATTTTCAGCTCCTCGTAGAAATTTCCTGAACAACACATTAAGAATGTGTCAGCAAACACAACAGCAAACCCATATGAAATTAATTTGAACACAGTATTAACTAAAAATGCAAAACAAAACAACAACAACAACAACAAAAACTTGTCACTTTATGGCACTCACATTAAATCCCCACTGATGGGTCATGCATTTTGGACCTGGGCCTTCTGATGGAGTTTATTGATTGTATCCACCCCCACGGTGTTGCAAATACACAATCCACCATACTAGACAAAATAATGCCACATAATGAGGTCCTGTTCAGGCCTGATTGAATTTGAAGCGTCCCACTCATTCAGATCTGGCATTTAAGAGCATCCTGACAAAGAACGTCTACCTGGTCGAAGTCAGGTGGACTCTGAAGTCTAATAATAAACGAAGAAAAGTCCTATCTTTCTGCATTTTTTTTTTAAATGTGAAAACTGTGGTGCATTTCATGTCAAGAGGATTCTTTTTAAAAATACCTCGAGCACTGTGTGTCAGGCAGGAGAGCTTTCTGTACAACATTAAGCGCCTGTTCATGTCACAGACACAACTCAAGTGGTGGGGAAGCTGACTACGTGGGAAATATCAGCTGCCAGTCGTCCAACTTCTGACCTTTTCTGAAATTCTGCCTGAGAGCAAGCAGAGGACACGCTACCTGTGTGTTACCAACTCACCTAAAAGTGGAAACATACAAGCATTATGAAGACGGTAAATGTGTTGCTTTCATAAAAAAAAACTTCTATACATTTTGATTTCAAGTCAAAACTGCAGACAGGCCAGACCAGCAAGTCATATCCTTTTGTTTCTTAGTTACACTTTTGGAATTTGAACACAATCTGGCTTTTCTTTGTCTTGGTCATTGTTGTAGATTTCGTATTGAGTTTCGCCAAGGAGACTGGTTGAGTCCCATATCATCACAGGTTTTGGGTTGTTTTGCTAAATACAAGCCAGGTGGGCCAATTCCTTTCAACTTAGCTGGTTAAAGCAGATGTATTTCTTCCCCTATGATCTGTTTTTTTTCCCCTCCAGGTCAAGACTTATTTCAAGTAATACCACCCCAAATGAGCAGCTGCATGTTATTCATGTGGTCACATTCAAAATAGATAAATTACATCATGTATTACATCAATTTGTAATAAATGATGTAATTTTAATGTATTTGATAAAATACATTAAAATGAAAAAAATGTACCTTTTACAGTTTTTTCCGTGAACAAAATCACACAGCATGTTTTTGAGATTTGCATTGCATTATTAAATGGTGTCATTTTTATCATGTCTGATTTCTGCAGCAGGAACTGAAAAATAATTTCGAAATTAGAAAACACCTGAAGCTTTGTCGAATAGGAATGATTCTGACTGACGGACAGTAATCAGATTTGTTATCTAACCAACATTTGGTGGAAACCAGCTTAACAAAACCTGCTCTCTTTCAGATTGAAACCCTGACATGGCTGGACTTCTTCTTCCTGCAGCGTTGGTAGTTTCTATTTTTCTTTTAAGACCTGAACACTTTTCCTGAGGTGCTTTGTGTTTTCTCTGAGCTCACAGTATAACTCCTCCCTTCTCGCTGACTAGCACACAGAATATTGGCGGGCCAAGCTAATCGATGCTTAGACTCTGTGATTTATAGTGTTTGCTGAAATCAGCAGTATGAACTGCTTCACATCGGCAAGGGGATTCTCGCTCCGCTTTTCCCCTATCATAGCACGCTGCTCGCTGTTTGAAATTGGATCTCTGTATGAGGCTTCCAGGAAGTTTTCATCTGGGTTTTAGCCGCACCTCACGGCTCTCTCCTCAAAACCTACACTGCTAATGGAGACAAATGTTTCATTGGATCCTGGGAGAGTTCTCTAATTGGAGGAGAGGAAACAGGGAAACAAGAAAGATGCTTTACAAAGGATGCCGAATGTGTGAATAGCAAAAATCCACAAGTCAAAATAGAAATAAACACAGTACTTGCATAAATTATTAAGCAAAGGTTTTTATTTTTGGAGTTTGAGTTAAAACTTTACTTCAGCAGACAAAACACCTTACCTGTGAAATTCTTATTTAGTTTCTCCAGGACAACTGGACAAACTTATTGATGCTGTTGTCCATAACTGGACAAATTATACTTATGTCTTGGTGCACAAGTTTGAATTTATTGTGATTTTCTCAGATCCACACTAACATAGTAAAAATGATTAAAACAGACTATCATATACACAAACATGTAACATATATTTAATAAGTCATTTTGGTTAGTGTTCATTGTACGGGTCTAGATGCGGGCTCTGACTTCTGACTCCATCCTCAGGTCGTTTTGTTGGGTAGTGCTTCTCTTTCCTGTCACATTTCCATATTTTACTCTGGAAGTGAAGTCAGTGCACTTTTTATACCTTGTGCTATCAGAGAGACAGAGGTTGGTACGGCTTTGTGTTCTCATTCCTGAATGCATTGGTTTGTCTCGAGATTATTAAATTCTTCAAATTCTGAAATCAATAGCTTCCAGGTAATCCAAAGACTGCAAATCAATGCTAAATTGTTTTACTATTTTACTGAGACACATGCATTTTCATGAGATTTTTGTTGATATGACATGTTACGTTTATATTTTTAAGAGAAATTGTGGATTTTTCTTCAATGCGATCAAAAGTTTGTACTTTGTGTTATTTGCCAATAGTGCTACCGGTGTATTGCATAAAAGGAATGGAATAATGAAGAAAAAGGACTAGCTTTGAAAATCCTTGACTCTGTATAAGAAACTGGAGACCAGGCAGAATAAATACAATTGTGTGAACAGATAACAAATAAAAGATAAACTGAAAATTGGATGCATCACAACTTTTGTGGTAGGAATAGTTTAAACATTATATATATATAAAAAAAAAAAACATGTAGAAGTGATTTAGAAAGCAAGAAACAGGTGAGTGAACCCATTCTAACCCCAGGTGAACTTTTCAGGTATACAGAAGTTGAGACTGTTAATGCTGCAAAGATGAAGTGATAAATCATGTCAACATTACGCAGAATTTGACACTTTTGTAGTATCACAATGCTCCTATTAAAAGTGCTGAGTGAAAACAGGAACTAAATGAATCGTAATGTGATGACAAAGGCAGGTAGTGAACTCGGTTCAAACAGGGCAGCGCACTGCAATGGTTAAAAAAAATCCTTCCTCTCAAACACCAAATACAGTCAGCCACTTCCTCGAAAACTGTTCAAGTCAGCAGAAAAAAAAAGAAAAAAAAAACACTTCAAGCTGTCATCATGTCTGCAAAACCTTCTAAATCTGCATTCAGTTAGAAAGCAGCCCTGCAGCAAAGTGTCAGGCAGCAGCTTCATCAAGCTCCAACAGAACAGTCTTACAATGGACACACAAGCTCGCGCACACACACGCATACACACACAATGCCGTACATCAGCAAGCTGTGTCAATGAGCTCAGAATGAAGGAAGCTGACTGAACCCATTTAAGTAACTGAAGCATTAAATAACAACGCAAATTAAACCAAGATGGAAGTTCAGCAATTATTATTACACATTTTCCTGCCTCAGATCTTGGAACACACACTCTACTGCCACTCAGTTTGTGCTTGGAAAGCAGCTGAGTGACAGATCTTTTGCTACACACACACCTACACACCCAAATTCCAATGAAGGTCAGTGGTAGTGTGAAATTTGAAGTTAACATTTTGGTCTATATCTGTCTGGGCAACAACTTTGAATAAATTATTTTTAACGTAGCATTTATTCAAAACAAATTTAACTATACAAAGCTAAAAAATTAATCAATTTAGAGTAGATAAAAATTGTACAGCCCAAGTCTATTTTAGCAATAAAACAATGCATTCATGTTCATCTTAGTCTGGCAATTTGTAAAAAAATCTAAGTTTTCTTTCTGATGAGTGCCTTTAAAGCAATAGCTCAACCTGACTGATTGAGCAATTAAGTGACAGTGGACACTTAATTGCACTGCAATGTCAACTTTTGCAGCAATGACTACCAGAGCATGCATGTGGCAGAAGTGGAAAGGAAAACTTCCAGTTTTAACAGGAAGAAGCCTCTAGCAGAAACCAGCTTTGAGTGACTCTGGACAAAACCGAGATCTCAGTGATGGAAATTAAATGTATTTTGGGAAACCTTGAAAGTCCCAGAATGACCTGGAAAATGTTGGTGTGGACAGTATGGATGGATGGATGGATGGATGGATGGATGGATGGATGGATGGATGGATGGATGGATGGATGGATGGATGGATGGATGGATGGATGGATCTAGTAAAGATGGTATAAAGTCAGCTTTTATCCATAAGATCATTAGAGCAGGGCCTAATTGATTTGGAAGTGGAATAGATTTTATTCCACTTACTAAACAACATAATAATTTATTGTATTAACTCAGTTTGTCCTTTTTTTAAATATAGAAACAAATGTTTGATGAGCTGAAACAGTTAGATGTAACAAAAAAGCAAAAACAGAAGAAACTGGTAAGAGAGCAAAGAGTTTCTCATTATGAAAGTATCTATATGAAACTCATATGTCAAACTCTAATACTTCCTGAGTTAATTAAATTCCTGAAGTTAATTTAAGAGTTGTTTTGATGTTTGATTTCCTTTATCCTCAAAAATTAAATGAAACTTTTCACAAAAGAGAAATTCTGCTGCTTCCTAATCCTTGCTGTCTGTTGGTGTATTAGACCATTTTTTTTACTGACTTTCTTTCTGTGCTGCTTTGGTTATCCGCCATGTGTGCATGTTTTCATTATATACATTATCGCTCTTCCTCCTGCTCTAAAAGTTAATTTCCCTTTGGAATAAAATGAACCTTTATAGTAACTGGAGGTATTTGGGTACATTTTTCTTCTACTGTGCACAGTCTCTGTGCAAAGATGTTAGAGAACCGCCACTATTGAAGCTATTGAGTTTTCTTTGCAAGGCTGTTCCAGGCTCCCAGACTGAAGCTGCCTCAGTTTATGTCCTTGAGCAGATTAATGTGTTAAACTCTCCTCCAGCTTTGCAATTAAGAATATAGAAAAACTTCCAGAATCATCGTCTGTCTCTTGCATTTTCTGCTCTCATCTTCCTTGTTCTGGAAAAGCTGGCCTCACCCTTCTGTTCCTCTCACCTCCCCGATATTCCCATCTCAGTGTTCGCAGTCACACTGGGATAATTGTGCACCTATAATGGAGAAATTAGTCGGCCCTGAAATGAGCTTGTCGCTCTCTCTCTGGCTCTGTGCTCTCAGAGAGCCCAAACGCCACTGCTTGTCTCGCTCTGCCACATCGAGCCCTGACGAGCTGCAGAGCAGAAGGAACAGGAGGAGGGTTTACTGCTGCCAGGCATCCTCAACGAATCAGCTTTCACTCCCTCCTGTCCTCCTCAGTCCTTTGCTTCTGCCTCTTATTACAGTACCACTTTAATGTCACACCGCAGGTGTTTTATGGAAAAATAAAGTGGAATAAAACTAGACAGTGCCTCTGCTGGCTTTTAGATTTGCTCTTGGGAAGATCCATCAGCCATGCTGAGCTGTGAATGATCATTCACATCTACCCAAACAATTACTTGGATATCTCTTTAATCACACATTTTCCATACATTTAGCTTATTACGTAGACTGTCCAAAACAGGTTTGTATGTCAAACTGAAAGTCTCAGAGTTTTACCAGCTTTGACATGTGACTAACTTTGCCCCAAATCATGAAGGGTTGCAGATATTCTTTTTTACACAGCCTGTTTAAGAACCATTGCAACCGCAGCATTTTGACCGTGATGACGTCTGGACTTTGACTGGGCCATTGCAATACTTTACACATAACTCAGGTGTTTTTACTTATTTTACAGTTGATCTTTTGTTAATTTGCATCTGTGTTTGGAATCACTGTGCAGTTAATGATCAAGCTTGGGTCAAGCCTCTGCTGTCAGAGGATGGCCTCATTTCTGACTCTCAGATGTAGGATCAGTAACACAACCCACAATCCACAACAATGAATGATCACCTGAAAAACAACAACAACAAAAAAGTTCACTCTGTGGCTTTAAAAGTATCCATTGTCATTTTGCCCTCATTTTCAATTAAATTCTTCTTTTGGTATGAAAAGACATCCCTTCTCCTTCGTGTGAATATTTTCTGCTTTGTGTATAAGCTTCAGAAGAAAGCCTACAGCCCCATCAGAGAAAGAATATAGAAACTTAAGACAGTTTGATGCTCAGGCCTGCGGGAAAGTGCAGATACTGAGTGTTCAGGACGACGAGGCTGCTGCTGGGATACTTGCTGATTGAGAGCTTCAAACATGCAGGGAAAGTGGTGAAAACGAGAGTTTAGCCCAACAGCTGTGCTAATATCTTTTTAATTAAGTTTCTCTTTCTAATGTGAGATCGACGGGAGTGATAATTGCAAAGCTGACACACACACACACAAGGTTTTTTTTTTTTTTTTTGGTTGTTTTTGTTCACTAAAAGGAGGATTTTTCAACAATATTGTGCTAATTAAAATTTGCCAGAGGACAAAACATATAATCTGTTAAAGCACAAAGAGTCCACCTCACAAGTTGAAAAACAGAAGAATCAGCAAGCGTATGCATGAATGCTGTATGTTCTCCCGAAGACAGAACATAAGAAGAATCTGGTGCTGTTTCTGATTCTGCACAAAAAAAAAAACAAACATTCAGATAGACTCCTACTTTTTGGTGCCCCTTTCAAAAAAGTCAAAAGTAAAATATAAATATTCCTCTGGTAGAAAATGAGTTTAGAATTTTTGAGTTAGTTCATAAGCATTTTTTATACAATTTTGATTCTGTTTTGATAACCAAAAAAGCTAAAAAAAGAGTTTTGAACTCAAACTCCGTTGAGTTTGAGTTCAACAGCATGTTGTTCTCTTTTTGGCAAGAAGTCTCAAAAGACCATAAGTGATACTGAGGTTCCCAGAAGTGAGAGAAACTCATTTAAAACTCAATCGAGATGTTTAATTAGACAACTCAAGTCCCTAAACAACTTAGGAAAAAAAAAAAAAAAACATGAATAAAAGCAAAATGCAATTACTTGCAGATGATTTAAAGTCCTCTATAAAGTTACAAAAGAAAATCAACCAACTTTAATCAGATTTTTGAAAAGTATGAACTTGGGTATCAGTAAACACCAGCAAAATTGGTTAAATATACTGAGACTGGCTCTACATCGTTTTACTGATGAGGTTAATAAGCAAGAAGTCAATAATGTGAAGAAAACTTTGGTGGAGTGCAAAGATTTTAAGTAGAGAAGGAGATTGTTTTCTGTGTGTTAAAAGTAAAAAAAAAGTCTGGGAAGAAATATTTATCTAGCATTCAATCCATTTTCTTCCATTTATTCTTTAGAGTAGAGGGGCAACTATTTAGCCCCTCTTCATATTTCTATTGCAGAGACCAACCACCCAGTTTAGAATATGTATCCAAATGTCTTTCATTGATCCAAGCTCCATATTGCATGATAATATGCGAGGGTTGGAGCACAGATAGACAGAGCTGTATCAGAAAGCATCATCTTCCTTGTCTGTCCTTTGTTCTTCATAGCAAAGTTGTCTCATTTACACAGATTAAGTCCTAATCCGTCCACCTTCTGCTCAATCCTACCATTATTTGCAGTTAAATACAAAGATGAGATGCTTTTCCAGAGATGCTGAATTAGATTTTGGGTCCACTTGTGTTAGGTCATTTTACTAACTAGATGAAGTTTCTTTGATTTGTGCCATCCTAACCTAGCACTAGATGTATTTAATAGTGTTGTTGTGCCAGAAAGTGAACTTTCACCCCAGTTTCAAATCTTTGACAGGCTCTAGGTTTTTTTTTTTTTTTTTCAGAATTATCTCCCTTTATCCTCCCATCAACTCTGACAAGTTTTCCTTACACTGCTGAAAAAGAAAAATCACTGTTGCCATCCACACCATGTTTTACAATGGGGATTGTGTTTTCAGAACATGTAATTGTAAGCTAGAAAGTTGAAATTTTGTTCTCATATGATCAGAGAAACCTCTTCTATAAGGCTTGTTGAAAACTGCAAGTAGAATTTCTTATTTCTGTCTTCTTTCAACTCTTCCATTAAGAGGATATTTGTGGAGCAATTAACCAGATTAGTTGATGTCTTGGTGGGTTTGCGGTTGTGCCAAAGTTTTGAATTGAACAGCATTCTGTTAGTTGTTCAAAGCTTTGGACATTGTCAGCTTAATGCGGCTTTTAATTCGTTCATGACTTAATCTTTAGTGGTATGGTGTTTTCCTTGGTTTTCATGGTGCTGCTTACTCAGCAACAATGGTGGGCACAACTAACTAAAAAAAGCGTAAGCAGTAGTTTTGCTAACGCTAAAGCACAACACTGGCACTGTATTTTGTGGAAGCTAAGGCTAATCTGCTAAATTGCTAACTTTAAATTATATTGATCTGGCCCTGAATGACTAAAACCTTTAAGCACCAATTTAATCATAACATTAGAATTTACATGCTCTATAATTCCCTGATATATTGCATTTATGATTATGTCTTGTTCTCAACTGTCTGTATTTTATTTTGTTCATGTATGTTTCTTGTTTGAAATAAAGTCATTGGGGAAAAAAAAGAGAGAGAACTTGAGGAGTGGAAATGGAGCTACTGCGTAAACAGTCTTCACCCCCTTCAAAATAAGAGCATGAATTTAAAAGTGATTTTAAAAGTAATAACCAAAACTTCAGCAGAGATGTTAATATCACATGTTCTGCTTTAAGTTTACAAAACAGTCAAGTAAATTAGCACTTTTGAATTTATCAGCATTTTGTTTTTATATAACAGTGTTTATTACTGCAATCACAGGTTTTTCTACAATTTATGGTATTAATATAAATCATAGAAAATCCTTCATGAGATAAAGTGGATTTTTAGTGCGGCCCTGATGGGATGGGAACATTCTGCCATGCATGGTTGTATCATTTCCTTCAGACATAATAGACATAATACTGCATTCAGTATTTCAAAACATGAACTTCTCATGAACGCAGGCTGGGTGTAGCATTGACCCTTTGAGTTTAATCACCATTTAAAAACTAAAAGTATAAAAAAACTCAATCTTGTGTCCAGATTGTGTCAGTTTTAGAGTGCAAAGCTATGTTACATATTTTATATGCTGTACAAAATTGATTGTAACAGTCTTCCGATCAATTTATTATTTTAATCACTGAAATTATGAACATCTGTAGCAGCATCCGTGCTCCTCTGGAGCTGCTGGTGACTTGTGTCCAGGTGGAGCTCTTGAGCATCTCCAGCCTGATGTTTGGGCTGACAACAAGACGCTGACAGTTAAGAAAAGCCAAATTTAAAGAGCTTCTGATTGCTTTGAAGACAGAAGCTGCTGTCTGTCTGAAAGCAGAGGCGCCTTTGTCTTCAATCACACAGAAGAAGAAGGCGCTCGGCGTGAAAAGAAATCCTGACGAGGGTTTTCAGCGGAAGCAGAAAGACCTCTCAAGTTTCCTTTTTTCATCATGACTGAAGTCAGACAGTGAAAGCCCAATCAGAGCCACAGGGTTACAGAATAGCTCCAATGTAAAAGAGTGATCTCTAACAACAGTTTGTGCCGATGGCTTTGATTGAGACACACGAAGACACAAACATGCAGCTGTTGGGATGCGTTCTCGCCCACTTCCTGTTTGTCTTTGCAGTTTAAAGCCTCTTTTTCTCCAGTTAGGGTCTATTCAGCCTCCATTGAAATGGGTGCTCTGCCTTTTGTGCCTTGTTGATGACTTGGGAGGCGAGTTAATGAAGGGCGGCGCTGAAACCAGAAAGCAGCAGATGAAGAGAAATAAACACCAAACGCAATTATGGGATGCAGATTACTGCTGAGGGAGGAGTGTGTGTTCATATGTCTGTGAGCGTACACTGGAAGTTTTGTTAAGGCGTTTATTCTTCAGACAAGTGTGCGTTTACCAATAACACGTTCTCTTTCCAAAAACTGCAGAAAAAAACAGCACACATTGATATTTTTATGCCTGCTTCAAACTACACTTCAACTTGAAATATTTAAATCAAAATAAATATTTTTTTGAAGACCAGTATGTTTACTTAACTTACAGGCATTATCACAAAAATCCAGATGTATTTTGGTATGGTAGAGTAAATAAATCGCAAAGAAAATCCTTAGTCCAACAGCAAAAAAAAAACTATATCAAAACAAAGTTGAATTGTGAATAAAGAGGGTCAGGTCAATAAAAGTGAAAAATATACACTTGTCTTGATTTTAAAGTGTAGAATTAAATAATTCAAAAGGCATCCAATAAACATCCCATCCTAAACCCCTGGGAAGCTTTTCAATGATTATCTAAACTGCTTTATCACATATTTATCACGTTCAAAACAATAGGTCCCAACGCAAGTCCCTGAGGAACCAGAGATGAGTTGTTCCATCTTTAAATTTAAACATGGGACCCATAGAAATAGCCTAAGATCTGAATTTGTCACAAAGAAACACCAGATTTCAGTCGTGCCTGCTCTCATGTACCTGCTCTTTCCAATAACAAACCACACTGACATCTGTATTCTTACATTTCATTGGATGCTGAAGAAACAGGCTGCAACACATCTCTCAACTCATGGTGCTGCCATCTATCTTCTCTGTTTGCCTGTCTAGATCTACCAGCTCTTTGCAAATATAATCATTTACATTGCTGTAACTGGTCTGTCTGTAAAAAGAAAAAAAAAACAAAAAAAAACTTCACATTGTATCATTCCTGCATACTTTTTAACACTTTAGATTTTTACTGTTTTTTATGTGCGGTGTACTAATATGATTTTTTTTTTTTTTTTATTCAATCACAGGATGCAACAGATTAAATTATGGACATGAATATCAATTTTCTTCTTAGAGACAAACATTAATTAAAGAGGCGACCTTATTCAAATCAAACACCATATTTCTGAGACTGATTATTTTTGGATTAACTGCTACTTCAATGAGCAGGGAGTCACCATGTAAAATAGCAAACATTAATATATTTCTCCCCTTTAAAGCCAGACGTATTTCCAAATGTTTTCCGTAGACTTCGTAGCTCATGAAGCTCTGAGTCGGTATGGAACGGTGCATTTCATCTGCGTCAGATGTGGCTGCACTAATGAATTAAACAGGAGGCTCAGTGCACACAGAAACACACATGTTCTCTAAACAGCCTCCAACAATAGCCACTCACAGCATCCCATTCAGCCCTGATTTAATCAAATTCCACTCGGCCTTTCGTCTTTTTGTTCTCTGATTATATTTTTCCTGTGCGGAGTGAGCAGCTGCAGGCGATGGCCACACAGAGGACAAAAAAAAGCTGTCAGATAAACAGACGGGATACAATAATCTTTTTGTTACAGATTAAATGTGTCCAGCAGGTTTTCATTTTTTTTTTTTTTGTATCCTTTTCAAGTTTAATTGCTGATGACAGCGGTGAGAAGATGAAGGTAAACTGAAAATTACAGATATCCTTCATTAAAGTGAAGCTTTTCATAGAGGAAAGGGCAATTAAAGAGGGCACGTTCCACGAAGAGTTTACTGTGAATTTTCATTTATTTTTAAACAGGTGAGTTGTAAATTGACCTCTGAACACTCAACCAACAGCTCATTTGAAAATTGATCACACTCTGCAGTTTGAATCGGTTTTGCATTGAAGTTTCATCTTTTTTAAATCGTTTTTTTTTTCAAAATAAATATGTTGCAGGAAATGTGCAGTGGTTATAAATAAGCATGTTCAAACAACAATCTAATTCATTAGGGATTTACGGATTTCATAACTTCGATTTTAGCACTGTTCAGCTGAGCTTGAAAAGAAAACCAACCTAAAAATGGCACAGTTTAATCAAGCTTAAACCACCTCAGATATAATATTTAAGATGCTCAGGATTAACAATCAAGCAGGGAACATTTTTCAAACAGTTGTTCCCAGTTCTAATGGAGGTTGTTACAAGTCAAGTGTATGTAAGTTGGAAATTTCTTCAATTTACAATACTATATCAACACACTTTCCATATCTAAATCCATATCTAGTTTATGCATTTATATATTCCAATTTATTCCAGTTGTTATTAACTATCAAATTAAATGTACTACTGTTTGATCATCACAAAAGTTTAATTGGGGATTGGGGATATCAGAAAATGAGGAGATTTTGGAGGATTTTTTTCAGATGTGGCACATGCAGAGCAGTAAAATCATTGCAGCGGCTGAAGTACCCCACAGGCGCCCAACCTTGTCCTGAATGCAGTCTCCTGCTGTCAGCTGATATTGCTCTAATGGCGGAATAATCCAGGAGTTCATTTATGAACTTGTTGGTGAATATAACCGTATGAATCCCTGGACTCTGCAGGAACACATTAGGTACACAGTAATTCTCTGCTCAACTTGAGTGCAGCCACTTCCTCCATTAAAGACCTGTGCGCTGTTCGCTCTGTAATTACTACACCAGCACGAAGGGGTCACTGCTAATGTTTGCTGTGTTAAAGTGGCTTTGGAAACAAAAACATATAGCGGGCTTAGTGCTGCTGGATTTCAGAAATGACCACAGCATCAATAATGCATCAGCAGCGGGAACGACTCGCTCTTTTTCACAAATGGACTAATAAACCTCCAACGAAGAGCTCCTCTTCTGTTCATTAAAACGCTTTAAAATGCTGTTGGCCTGATAAACACAGTGGAGGAAAGGACATAGAGGCTTGGTTAGAGAGCTTTTGATCTCCCGTGTCATTTTAATTCATTTTTCTCTAATGAGGTTCAGCCTTTCATTATTACCTTCCTGATTTCAACTTGACTGGTTTCAACTCGATGAGCACCTTTTGTTGCATTTAAATAAGGAGCTACAGACATCTAACCATTACTTATAGTGAAATGGTCCTTCTGGTGATCAAACAAATTCCAAATCCCAAACTCAATTAAACATTTCCTCAGTATCTTGTTTTCTCCCAGCCGTTGTGCATTCCCTACACCTGCTCACGTTGACATTAATATATTTCCAAAGGAGTGCACGGCAGACTGCAGCACAAGAAGAGTTCAGATATGTTTTATTATTTCTAGTTAGGGGTATCAATCAATTAAAATATTTAATCACAAATAACTGCATGTTGTCCATAATTAATTTGCGACTAATTGCAAATTGATTGCATATTTATTCTAAATGAGCTTACTTTACTTTGACAGAATATTTTTTATGTTTATAATATTCTTATATGCACTGAAGTGGACAAATATATGTTTTGCGCAAATGAATGTTCATTATAATTCCAACAAAACCAAATATGATTATAAGATTATTGTAGAGAAAAAGCTTTAAAACGCTTCCTCTAAAAAAACGTTAGAAGTTCACAGTATGCATACTCCAACAACGGGGTTTGAAGTAACTAGCTATGCTTACTCACATCCCTCTCAATTTTCCATGCTTTGCACTGTTATAAGTTGCTTGCAAAACCCGAACACTTACTTTTACTTAAATTTATTTTGAGTGAAGTATTTTACTCAGTGACATGTGAAATCATCCATAAAATATGACAAACTATAAAGGCAATAAACACATCAGGAAAAAAATACAAAAAAAAACAAAACAGGATTTATCCTTCAGCTAGATTAGTAATCAGATGCCATGGTGTGGTCAATTAGAAGACAGATGTGTTGGGGAAAAAAAAACAATCAAGCTTAGTTAAAGTTACAGTTTTTCTTGATCGCTTTCCTACAGTTGTCACCTCAAACTCTACATTTTGAAAACAGCTAACAAACCAAAACAGCAACACTCGTGGTCAAAGTGACACATTTTGTTGGCAAAACATTTCCAATATGAAACAAATACAAATATTTCCTTCAAACAACAAAACTTGAATCCAACTGTACGAACTCATCAAATCGATTGTTACGTAATGGACAACAAAAATGTGAGTGTAGGCGAAAGGGATTTTACAAGTATGAGAGACAAATATGAATGGATGAAAAGTTTGGGTTTTTGCTTAAAATGATAAGAAATTTACACAAAAAAATGAATCCCTGACATTCCAGACAATATCTACAATACGCGTAAGTGGCTATCCTCTGTTAGTGTTTTAAAAAGTATTGAAATAACTGCACCACTCATCAAAAAAAAAAAAAAAAAAAAGAAAACATGCCACTCTTCCCACACTCTTTCAAGGTTTAAAAGCATATATTTTTCCTGTGAACAAATCTCCAGCAGCGCTGTTTGCTTATTATTAAGTATTACAAAGAAATGGCCCAAGTTTTAATGACTTTAACAGCTCCCAGCTTCAGAGCGACGATTCTGTCCTTTATAATGAGGCCAGCAACAGTTAATCTTCAGAGAAAAAGGTTTACCGGTAAGGAGGGCACAAATTGCAATTCTCAGCCGGCAGTAGAATAAAACAGCGAACAAATCAGGGCCAAGCTGACATTAGCCTCGCGCTAGCAGGACACCCACTTCCCATGAAGGCCAATTACTGAATCCTCACACAAGCGGTGGAGGGTTTCCACAACTTCCAGTCGGTGTATTCAAGCGAGGTTAAAAGAGGTGAGAGGAAGCGACTGGGTTTTTACCTTTACAAAGGGACGGAGCAGACATATCTGCCAGGGCTGACATGTTTTTTCTTTTTGTGCTCCTCACACAGCTGCTGTATAATGAGCCTATCTGGCCTTAAGAGAGCATTAGCAGTCTGCCGGTTCTCTCTGCTATCTGTGACACTTCGCTGCTCAGGAGGAGGAGAGCCATTTTCTTTTTGAAGAAGATATCAGAATCATTTCATATATCCTGCTCATCATTTTTCTGAGTGGAGCTGCAGGGCTGTGGAGTTCTGTTCCATCACGACTCGCCACTCCGTCGTCCTCGTGTCTCAGAGTGGGTTTGAACGTTTCTGTTTCTGCTGAGGAAAGAAAAAAAAAAAGATTGGATCCACGATATCCTGGTGACTGAGAGATGGACATTCCTCAGTCTCTTGTATTTTTATTGTTACTTGTTTGAACCATTAAGACTGACTTAAAACTAACTGGTTATTTGATAGCTGAGTTTACTGTGCTTTGCCAAAGTATTCCTACTCTTTTGACTTCTTTACATTTTGTCACATTACGTAACTCAAACATGAGTTCATGTTTGCAATCAATCATTTTTTTGTAAGCAAACGCTTACAATGTTTGGAGGACATTATGTCAATCCACAGATCAGGTAAGGTAATCTACTGATACAGCAACTATCAGTTTCACACAAATCTGAATTTTATGGAAGACTGCTGACAGACAAAATTATATAATGTTTTTTTTTTTTTTGGTCTAAACTTTGTGACAAGCCATGTAGAAGAGACTGTGTCCATAGAAAAAGGTGCTATAGTCAGAAAAGACCACAATTCAACTTTCTGGCCTGTATTCTTAATGCCATGTTGAGAACTAACACTGCACATCACTGTGAACACAGGATTCATGATTGTGGAACATGGTGATGGTATCGTCTTGCAGTGGGAATGTCTTTCTTCAGCAAGGACAGGAACTTGGACATGGATTAAACTGGTCTCACTCATCTGAGACCAAACCAAACAGACTCTTTGTGTGTGTGTGTGTGTGTGTGTGTGACTGAAACACTGTGGATCACACACCTAAAAACTGAACCTGCTAAAGGATCACAGACTACGGGATTTATCAAACCAACTAAAGCCAAACGAAGCTCATCAAACTCTTCTGAAGGTGACAGTTTGAAGGAACAAACACAGCAATAGGAGATACTCTCAAAATTTAGACAGGCATTTATGTATGTTACACTCTCCCATAAAATCAAAGTGATACTGTTTAGTTTATGTTTATTTTAACTAACAAGTAAATGTAATTTGGAAGGCGTTGACTGTATTTTCTTGCCATACTCATGCGGAGAGGTTGGAAGATTTATTTGCGGTTGTGTGGGTTTTCAAGTGTCTTCCAATGTTGGCTGTTAGCTGAAAATTATTATTTTTATGTTAAGAGACAACAACATAATGTTTGGGTTGGATTTCGCAAGTAAACATTTATGATGAATAGGTTTATTCTATGAGGAAAACATTTCATTAAGTTCAATTTGTTAAATGGAGTTCCTTAGATTCATGTCCAATCTTAAAGGTAGGTTCATTCATTTATTTACTTCCTTGTAGTTAAGAAATTTGATTAATGATAGTTTGCACTGGGTATTAGATTGTTGTAATGTTATATAGTCCTGAATATTTTTTTTATTTTCATTTTTTAAGTCACTTTGCAGCTGTTGTCGTGTCTCAGCTGTTCTTTTTTATTGGCTGTCTGCCTGATGCATTCACAGTTTGGTTAATGATAAGTTTACACTAGACTAGTGTGTCCATATCCTCCTCATAAAATGTGAACATGCTTGTCTGACTGTGACTGAAGTTGGTTGGGTTCCCCTCTCACACTTGCAGACTCCAGTCTTCACTCCTTCTCAGACTAACGGAGATTTGTGCCAACTGTCCCTGCCAACTGACCACAGCGAGTGTAGACTGACGTAGCCTTTCCCTGACTTGGAATCACTGGTAACATGGCACCAAAAAATTGTGCAGTGTGTCCCCAGCTTGAGTGTGATGTCCTCACAAGGTCTGATTAAAAAAAAAAAAAAAAAAAAAAAGAGGTGTGTGTCTGTGGGGGCTGCAATCTATAATGGAACAGACGTTATCATTATTGCTAAATAATGCACCGTGGCCACCAGCTTCAAGTATTAATAACTTATTGAACAGAGCAGTTTCCGGTGACCTGCCTGTGGGCCTTGACCATGACTGAACAGGACCAATGTGTGTGTGCGTGCATGGTGTGTGCGTGGGGAGGGTTGTGTGTGCATTATTGAAGACAAGCCATTGTAATATTAAGTCCTGAGAAGCCCAGTAAGGAGGCTTTTTAAAGATCTCTTCTTTGTCATTTATCACACTGCTACAATTTAATAAGTTCTCATCACCAAAATGTTCACATGTGGGTCTGTTTCTTCTCAAAACGTCTGTTTGAGTTTATTATTAACAGTATTGCTGATTTTGCTCCAGTCCTATCCTTGTGTCTGATCTACTAAATATTTTACTAATATTTTTCAGTGACTGATCTAAATTGTAAAATGTGTTGGGTCTGCTGTGATAAAACTGCATGCTGAAGGAATGCTGAGATTTTACTTTGCAGATGATAAATCTTTTATTTCCACATAAAATAGAAGACAGCAGCTTGAAGTTTGTGCAACAATGTTAACTGAAGTAAACAAAAGCATTTTCTAAACCAAGTTGAGATATGGGTTAATAAAAATAAAAAAAAAACAAAGCTCCATTTTAAATGTCTCCAGCATTATAACAAATAAAACCAACCAACATGTTTTTGTAAACTATTCTCCTGTGAAAGAACAAATATTTTCCTTTTTAGCACATTTTTGAGGTTAATTTTTTTTGTCACAGCCAGACAACAGTTGGTGCCAGCAATTATGTTGAAGTGCAGATGTGTGAGAAAGATTTTATTTCTGGTCTTGTTAAGGCCGTGTGAACATCGCTAGTTACTTGGTGTATTTAAAAAGCTTACATAATTGAAAAGAAAACAAACACCAAGTCTCCATGAAAATATGTTATTAGATTATATGTGACTGGCCATGACAAATGCCAGGAACCCATTTTGCATTATTTTCAGACTCACAAAGTGTGGATTGTGAGCTTATTTCTTTACTATATGTTATCAGTACAAGTTGATACTATATGTTCACCCAGAATGACCAGTAAACCCCATGTCAGTTAGCACAGACTAATTATTAGTTTGAAAGAATTGCCTTATTTTGTAATAGTTACCTTCAAAAACCCATTGGAGCCCTTATAACTGTGCTTTAAGAGGACAGTTTAACATCAGCTAAAAGAACAATTTTTCAGATCACCGAAAGCTCTAAGGTGAGCACTTCAGCTCTGGAGAAGAATGATTCAGTGTGTCAAAGAGAGCCCAGGAGTGTCTTTCCCTGAAGTGGAAGCTATAAAATCATGTTTCCTCCTAGTGCAGAGCTTGCTTTGCACCTGCAGCAGGTGCAAAGCTTCTACAGTAAGATATAATCTTCTGGACAAAAAAACAAAACAAAACAAAAAAAAAATCTGCTCTCGAAAACGTCAAGGGCAACTCACTACTCAACTCAAGCTGATCCTCCGCAATACTTTTACAATTGTACTCCTTTCACGTTGCAAAAACATGACTGGATTGTCTTACAAAGCAGTTTCAGATTAATATATCTATTACCATTTTTGAATCTTAAAATTCAGCAGCCTTTAGTAAACTGACTGTGATCAAGGTAATAACCCTCACACCATCCCATCAGCTCCACCAGGCCAAACCTTTGACACAATGCTGCATGGATACATACTTTAATCCTATTTTTGCCAAATTTTGACTCTACTATAAATATACTGCTCAAAACAATAAAGGGAACATTTCACTTTAATTTTGTGTGTGGCTCCAAATCCAGGCCTCCATTGGTTAATAAATTTGATTTCCATTGATGATTTTTGTGTGATTTTGTTGTCAGCACATTCAACTTTGTACAGAACAAAGTATTCAATGAGAATATTTCATTCATTCAGATCTAGGATGTGTTATTTGAGTGTTCCCTTTATTTTTTTGAGCAGTGTATAATGCAGCTAAAACTGAGACTCATCAGACCAGGCAAAAATTATTCCATTTAGCTACTGTCCAATTTTTGAGAGCTTGTGCAAATAGCTTTAGTTTGCATTTTTGCCTGACAGGAGCTGTGCCAGATGTGGTCTTCTGCTTCTGCTTCTACTGCTGCCCATCTGCTTTAGGGTATGTTTTTAGGGATGGTATAATGAGTACCTTGGTTGGGCTATTATTTGAGCTACTGTTGCATTTTTATCATCTTAAACCAGCCTGCGTATGTTCCTCTGAAATCAAAATGGGTTTTGATCAACTCAGCAGGATATGTTCTGTTTTACAAACCATTCTGTTCAAACTCTGGCATGCGGAGTTTTGTATGACAACCCTAGTAGATCAAATTTCTGAAATACTCATGTCAGCCTATTTGCCATAAAAAAAGTACAATATTCAAAGTCACGTAAAACCCCTTTTTGTGCCTATTTTGTCCTGGAATTGAACTTCAGCAATTTGTCTTCACCACATCTGACTACACAAAGCTGAACATTTGTACTTAATAAACTTGTAAGTGAATGTGTCCATGTAATCCATCTTCTTGATGACCACTGTGGGTTTATGAATAAAAACTCATCCCCTTTTCAAAGACTTAGAACCAGAGCGGGTTTAAAGTTCAGGGTTTGTGTTCCACATGTAGTGGAGAAGGTTGAGAAATGCTTTATGACTTATAGAAAAGCTTACAGCAGTAAATACAAAAATTCTGGGATGTGTTTTCGAACAACAGAAGCAGCAACCTTTGACCCATCTGTAAGTACCTTAGATTTAGGGCAGCAAAGTGCACTGCATGTTTGTTTGCTGCTGTATTTGCAGCTCAACAGAGACCCCGTCTGCCTGATGCAGAAACATTGCCTCCCCTCCCGCTGCCACACTCGATCCCTTTCTGCTGGAAATGAAAAATGAAACAGGAGTTAACAAACATTTTGGCTGCCTTTCACCCTGTGAGCACTAAACATCCCTTATAAAAATCTATTTGCTGGACGGCTTGTAAATTGAAAGCTTTAGAGACGGTTGCCTGGTAACTGGGACCCGGTTGCCAACCTCGACATAACTGCCAATTATGCCGGGCAGGAGAAACTGGTGTCATCCATATTTTTTCCTCCTCCATCTTCTGACTGCCGAATGTCTTTTTATTCCCCCCAGAAGCAAAACAACATTCACATGAGGAACAACACTGATGTTCTTGCCTTTCACATAACTTACATGGAAGGTGATTAAAATATAGCAGGAAATGATTTTAAAAGAACATGAAAAGAAAGTACTGTGCAATTTTTGCTACTGTAAATTTAGCTGCCAAATGACCCATAAGAGTAGAACTGAAACAGCTGTAAAATCCAGTATCCGATTGATGTTTCTACAGAAATAATTCTGGACAAAATCCCCCAGTTTCTCATGTTACCATCCCTCTCGTAGGGAAAGCTTATTTGCTCACGACATCCTCCACAAGTTTGGTAGGAGAGAAAAAAGGGAAAACAATCCCCCAGTTAATGCATTTTTTCTCAATTAGATTTCACCCGGCGTGTTTTGCAGCCCCACCTAGCTGCTGGGGGGACACTGATGAAAACTAATGCTGTAATTCTGCACACATATTGCCACCTGACTATTAGATTTTGCCCTCTCTCTTGTATGGAGGCCAATGTGCTTGTTGGTTAACCACATTAGCTCTTGTGTGTTATTGCTTTACGTTCTCACCCAGAGGACAGTTTCAATAATCAGGAGGAGGAGGAGGTAGGTGGCGGAGGCGAGAATGGAGTGAGAGGGGTAGGGGCGTTCACCACCAAACCATCCCACAGGGTCGGCAGCGCAGTCTGAGCTGCAAACAGCTTTGCTTCTCAACAGTTTTCGCCTTGCTTTCTGCTGCAGAAATAAGAAAAAAAAAACGTACCTTTGATATTAATTCTGCTAAACATCTGATACTGTGGTAAAATTTAAGAGATATGCATATCATGAAAAGTCATCATCAGACATGAACTGCATCTTTTGTGTGTGTGTTTTTTTCAGTTTGTTGTCTGGGAGAGAGTTTGAGGTAATTTCTATTATTTTTTATCCTTCATCTTTCATGTGATAACATTTATAGCCACAATTTGAAATAACTTACCTTGGTTTAGCTTTTCACTTCTCCACATCCTATGCAACATGTTTGAATGTTGAAAAGCTCAATTAAAAAGAACACATTTCGTTTCACAGAAGTTACCTGCAGCCTATGTTTCTGCTGTTTGTGCTTATGCTATTGCATTTCTATCGATGTTGTGATTATTACCAGCTACACCATGCTGCTATGGACTATTTTATACATGTCCAAAAACACCATGAGATGAGCAGCACAGATCATAGGTAACATGGATTTCCTTCAGCTACTGAATGTAAAAATGTAGAGAAATGTGTTGTTGCCAGTTTGGACAGAATATTGGTAATAGTAATTTCCCTGGGGAATACTTACAATTAGCCAAATCCCATTATTTTATTCCAGACATGAATAACACCGTCATGAATTAACATGCCTGCGTCTTCAGAGCAGAGTGGTGCTCTTCTGTCACTGAGGATTGCAAATTTGAGCAACGCTGACTTTGACTTTTTTACAAACACCGGCTGGTACTGATGTTCAGGTGTGTGTTCATCCTGACTAGCTGCATGCGTAGGGGTCAAATTATTACATTGACCACAATTGTGCATGTCGTAACCTCATAAATTACATTTATGATGAGCTGATCACCTTTGATTACAGTTAAATTCAGTGCTCCCTCCTCCTGCTACTCTGTCTTACAACAGGCTGCTCAGGGGACTCACAGCAGCGGCTCTCTGACTTTGGGGGATGAACAGACATTAACCAACATTCGGACGATGGCAGAAATGGACACTGTCAGATGCTCAGAATGCAGCTGGAGTTATGTTTCCATATGTTGTCAGACTGCTTTTATAAGAGCGAGCGAAAAGGTGTCAGGTGACGCTGATCAGTGGAGTGGATGAGAAAGAGCCAGACATATTGCTGCACAATTTATATAATAAAGTCATCTTACATTTTTATACAAGTCAAACTATCTGACACACTCACCTAGATTCTCATCTTTCATCTTGGTGAAGTCTGTTTTGTCACAGGACTGCAGAGCAAAGAATCGACTAGTCAACTAGTTAATGCAACCGCTACCTTTGTCATGTTGACCTTGACTTTATAAAATAAAAAATCATGCAACTCCTAGCCTTCATGCCAGAATCACCAGTTAATATTGCAAGCACTTAGGCTGTGAGAGAAAACCCATGCCTGCAAATTCACTCAGAGAACACATACTGATACTGGCTTTGGTATTTTATCAAGAAAATAATCTCTTACTCTGGCAGGATCCGTTTGTCTGAGGGGAAGAGAGGGAGAGACATCAGACTGGTTGCAGAAACAAGAGAAGTAATGCATATTGAATACGAGCGGCGAGATGACAGTGCAGGCGGTGCAGAACCAGTTGGTCCAGAGGCTAGTGAGATGTTAATCCAATATGGAAGTGCTGTTGTCTGGAGGTTTTGACAGGCGATCACGACCTGGAGCTGAGAGATTTTAAGGAGAGTCGTGAAGAACTTGCCGTTAGCTGGGAAAACACTGGAACTTGGATCGGATGCAAATTCAGCACCAAGGTCCTTTGAGCATTTCTGAACCTGAGGATTCTGACGTTGCTTGGGTAAACTGTTCACCTGGATTAATCAAGGAAGAGGCAGAGAGAGGACAGGACACAGGTCAAAGGAGACTAAGAGCTATGACTTCCTTTCTACCAGTAAGATTGACCGTCAGGGATGGAGTGGTCATCACACGGCTTCTCGTGAACCCAGACGGTAGATGAGGAGATTGCATTCAGGTGTGAGAGCACACTGCTCCACGTCTGTCACTGAGGAAGCAGAAGATAAAGAAAAGCATAAACAGCATCCCTCACACGGCAGAATATGACAGTTTGGACAGTGAGGTCATAGTTTATGAGCCACAAGAAGAACTCTTTCCTTTAAGTTTTGTCCACACAGTTGGAACCACAAAAAAGGCAGATTTTGTTCTGAACTTTGTATAAGGATACAGAAGTCAATGATAAAACGATAAAGCGTTAAGAGTATTGAAAAGAGAACAAGCTCTCTTTCCAAGGGGAATCACTTGGAAGAAAGTATCAGGCAAAAGCTGATACTGTAAAAGCTCTTATTCAACAAAACAAAAACTTTGTTATGACTATTTAATTACAAAAATCAGAAAACTCAGAGCTTTATAAAAGATATTGCTTCCAACAATTGCTAAAATATATGATTAACTCTATGTCTATGGGTTTATTTTGTGAAACAAGAAATTCTTAATAGAATTTGTAAACCAATATGTAATAAGGTCATTGGTTCAGATGTCTGACTGACTATTTTTGCATTAAATTAAATTAAATTCCAGAATCCTTTATTAACTCCACAGGGAAATTAAACATTGTTGTGACTCATATTATGCACCTTTCCCTCAGTCATCCTGTTGTATTCTTATCAAGAAACTAATTAAACATAACATGTAATAATCCCTCTCATAGAGAATGTTTAACCTTAGCCTATCTCTGAAATGTCCAAAAGGCTTTGGACATTTCCAAACCCAGCATGTTCCATGACAGAGATTGGATGCTGAGGATAAAACAAGAGAACTTTGCCAAGTTCCCAAATCCCAAGGCGATCCGACGCCAGCCGAGCAACGTTGTCCATCCACCGTGTCCTGAGTCTTCCTAACCAGATGCCACCTTAACTCTGAGTCCCTCCTGGATGACTGAGCTTCTCACCCTATTTCTAACAGAGAGCCCAGACACCCATAGAGGGCGCAGTTGGAAGTCATTCCAGCTGCTTCTGTCAGTGACCTCGTTCTTTTGGTCACAACCCAAATGTCGATCAGTAGGTTGATCAGTAAATCGAGAGCTTTGCCGTTGGCTCTGTTCTCTCTTCACTATGACTCGCTACAATGCCTGCATCACTGCACTCATCAATCTGTCTATCAATCTCACGCTCTATTTTCCCTAATTTGTGAACAACACCCCAAGATAGTTAAACTCCTCCACTTGGGGCAGAACCTCCTCCCCGACCTGGAGAAGTCATTCTATCCTGTTCCGGGTCTTGGATTTGAAGGCACTGATCTTCATCCCAGACATTTCATGCTCAGTTGCAAACTGCTCCAGAGAAAGCTTCTGGTAATCGTCTGATGAAGCCAACAGAACCACTTTAAATTCATTGATTAGAAAAAGAGAACCTGTTAGGGTTTATTAAATTAAAACTGTCTGATTTCAGTCAGCAGATTATTTCTCAGTGCGTTTCCAATCCAAACTTTTACTAAAAGAGCCAGTGAACACAGTGGGAATGTGCTCTTTCATTTAAAACACATTCAACAAAATAAGATGAACAGCACAGTTCGTTGCTACTAAATATTTCACTGACAAGATCTGAAGAACTAATTTGATTTTAAAAATTTGTAAAAATTGCAAAACACATGTATGAAAACAGCATCTTTGCCGAACAGCAAGCACCCACATCTAACCTCGATGTGACATTAAATGTGATCAAAATCAGTTTTTCTCTCCAAAATAACTGGGTTTGAAAGTAGTCAAATATGTGTGTGTGTGTGTGTGTCTCCTTTACTTTGCAGCCATAGCACTTCAGCATCTGAACAGCTCGCTTAGCGCAACATTGGAAGTCCTGCTTGTTTTAAAGCATAATGTGAGGCTGTGTTCAGGTGCGGACACCCTGTCGTGCTGGAAACGCACGCAGAGGAGGAACTCCGGCTTGCTTGTGCGTTCTGAGCCTCTGTTGCTGCTGCCAGCCGTGGAAGGAGATGCGCTTGGTTTTTCACTTTGAGAGAAACCCTCAAGCGCAGACCTGTCCCGCTCTGCTGCGAGCGATGAGACGCTTCGACAGGCTTCTCGCCGAGCCAGAGGACGATAAACAGCGAGCTGAAAACCTAGCAGACTAGCAGACAGCCTCTCACTTTAAAAACACTCCTGGGGTGGCAGCTGGGGCTCCTGCGAGTCAAACAGGTTTTTAATCTCAGTCTGAGGCGCACTGCTCTTGCAGTAGTCAGCCACTGCAGGGGGTTTTAATCATACTAGAGATGCATGAAGTGGCAGGAGCCCCGGGCTGGGCGGGGCTTGGAGGGATTCAGATTGTGGTGGGACTCAGGTTGTGTTCATATTCTGTTTGAAAGGTCGAGCACAAAGAACATGGATAATGAGACTTAATCATAGTGAGACCAAGCATTGTGTCACTGCTGTTACAGACATGCGGCAGGGTCACGACTTGTGTTCTGTCAGAAGAAGAGATATCATCGGGATAATGGGGGAAATGGGTCTGCAGGAAAGGTTGTTTTAACAAAATCAGAAACTTCCACAGCACAATGAAATGTTCCAAGTAAAAAAAAAAAAATATAGATGGTAACTAGAGATGCACAGGAAAGTCAACTAGTGACTGGAACTAAAGTTGCCACAGGAAGCAAATTCTCACACACCTTCCAGGCTTTTCTTGATATTGATGAACTGTCTGTTCCATGAAGGCTAAACGTTAACGAGCAAATTTGCTCTTTTTTTTATTGTTCCAAACTGTATTTCAAAATGGTGATAATTTCAGAAAATCTCAGAATAAGGTTCTACATTTTAGAATAGGTACTGAGGGTGACGTGTACATTTAATTTGACTAGACTAATTAGTGAACCACTGAAGAATTTCTGCTAAAACCATTTAAAATGTGAGATCTGTATGATTTCAACTGTTTTTGTTTTTGTTTTACATTCCTCTCAAGAACACATTGTGCAGAGTGGAGAGTTTTGAGATTTTTTTTATAGTCAGCATTTCAAATTTTTATACAAAAGAGCATCAAAGTTAAGTAGGTGTGCATTAACTTAGTTCTGAGTAACCTTTTAATTATAAGATTTGTCTTCTCATTTTAACAAATTTGAGGCTTAACTAACAAATTGCCTTCACAGAGATGAGACAGTACCATACTAGTCATGGTACCAGATGAAAAAATAAATAAATATAGCAACAAGGAGTATTGTAGATCCAAGCTTTTTGTCTCTCGGGGAGTGCTAGAAGTTTACAGCAGATGTAGAAAGTTTTGCTGCTGCTTTGCAGAGAGGTCTGCTGGTTCTGAGAAAATAAACTCCCTATTCTTCCAAAGCCGGCGTTGCAGAGCAGATAAAGAGACTCTGACCTTTAGTGAGGAAACTCCCCCTCAGTGTTTGCCTCCATATTTGAGAGACACAGATGTTGTTTTCTTTTCCAAGGCCTCTGCTCCCTCCGATGTGCTTCGAGAGAGGAAAAATAATTACCGCGGTCGTGGCTTGGGTCAAACGGCAGCTAAATGCTGTGGCTGTGTCGACGGATTTAAAGCTAATGTTTGCCGAGGAGGAAGGTTATGGCTATGAACTCATTACTGAAACAACAACAAAAAAACGAACTGTTGGACAGAAAACTGGATTTAATTCAGGGGTAAATTAGAGCTGAGTGGAAAATTCACATGGAAAATGTTAAAATTATTGCTAAACTACACACAGACTCCATCCTATTGATTTGTTTATTTAAAACATTAGTTTATAGGTAGTCAAGAAAATCTTTATGATAAATTATTCAATATTAAAATCCATAAATCTGAGCACAGTGCTGTGATTAATTAATGAGCGTCTGTATGTGAGGTAAATATTTATTAACAGCAGACTCGCCACAGGTAGAGATGATGTTAATAATTTAAGAGATGAAACTCACAGAGCAAAAATAAGAATAATAAAACTTCATGTCTTCATCCCAGAGTTTCCTGATGCAGTTTCAGCAGTGTCTGCCGGGTCCGGCCCATCATATCGCTGCAGATTAAATATTAAAAAGCAGGCAGAGACGAACACACTGCTTCGTATCTGCAGCAGCAGAGCGAAGTCGCCGGAGGACACTGATTTTTCAGAATGTGAAACTCAAACAGGCAATTGTACCAAAGAATATAGTGGAAAAAGATTCCCAGGATTATCAGGATGGGATTGAGGATAATAAACAGAAATCAGTGGTGCTCCACTTTTGCTTTTGCAGCAAACTTCCAAAGAGGTAACACCTTTGCTCTCAACAGACTAACCAGCAAGAAAAACTCAACCTCGCCCAGCTTCTCGGCACTAGAATAAGAATAAGAAACATTTTCTCTTTTCAGTTGTGGTTAGGCATTTAGCTCATGATAAGCATTGTTTTCACATCAGAAAAGACAAGAAATATATATATATATATATATATATATATATATATATATATATATATATATATAT
>NW_015113708.1:16919-31347 GCF_001443285.1 Poecilia latipinna | reverse complement strand
TGTCTAAATAAAATAGCGACCACCAGGAAAGCAAAATTTACCAAAAAGTGATGATGGTAAATTTGAGAAGTTAAAACTCAGAGATCGATACATAAAACAATGAACCCTCAAAATAGGAGCAGCCACAGCAAAGTCCCCATCTCAAATTTGTGTTTATGAAGTGAAGATTTATTTGATCTTTTATCCAATGAGGTGAATAAAATACCCTGTGAAGCATACTAAGTTAATTGCAGTATATGGACTTTAGAATACAATAACTGTTTTCAATAACTATCTGGCAATCTCTGCAAAAATGCTAAATGGTAAATGGTGAATCATTTAAACAGAAAAAATATATATTTTCATCCATAATGCCCAGCTCTAAATGCAAGAACCTGATTGGATAAGAATTCTCTATTGCTTATTAAGGGTTACTGGATGACTAGAGTTGTCTTCCAACACTAAATAACCTAAACAACTGAATAAATACACAATCATCATTGTTCACCACTTTCAGAAGGATTTGTCAACCAATAGCAATTCTGTCAAGAAGCATCATTAAATCCAGTACCACCTTCACGTCACGATGAAAAAAATCCGTGAGTCGAGGCCGGCGGATTTGCTTCTTGTTGAACCTTCTTTTGAAGAGTAGCATTTATCTTGAAAACTAAAACCTCTGATAGATGTTTTTTAATTCCACTGTCTCAGAACTCTTCCAGCTGGTGTTTCCTGGCTCATATGGTCCCCAGCAGCCGTTTTTTTGCCAGCTGATTTCATTTTAATGACTGGATCTAAGCACATCAAACCCGTCCATGGGTTCTGACGGCAGGTCAGCAAAATGTCAGCAGGGTCGGTCACTGCTTCTAATTGGCGCTCTAAAAAAAATGCTTTGTTGTTTGTCAAAAGAAAGGGATGGTGGGGGATAAAACACACGACAGACTGGAAATGAGCGTTAAAGAGACACAAGCACGTCCACTTTCAGAGGACAGACACATCATTTGGTCTGTGGGAGAGTGCAAGGGAAGCTGTGGAGAGATAGCAAACAGATAATGAGACGGCTAAAAGCTTGATCTTGAGAATAATTTGCTTCTTTTGCAGCGTGGCCTCGAGAGGGAAACCATTAATCAAAGGTTAGAATGAAATAAACTTTGTTCAAAGATCCTTTTTCCTCAAACATTTAGGACTTGGAGGATGACAACGACAGACGGAGAAAAATCCAATTATTTTCCTCTTTCATCACTTCACTCGTAACAAATAAGACACGCTTTCTGAGAGGCGACACAGTTTAGTTCTATAATTGCTGTTTTACCACCTGCCAGTTCAGCTAACAGTCACTCTCTCTGTCCTCTCCGATCGCCACGCTGCAGCCACATATAATCAGGCCAGCTGCAATTAGAGCTGCCGCTGTTTCTGACCAGGATTAACACCGACCATCGTTTGTTAATCAAGAACCTAATGAGGAGCAGGGGACTTAATATTTAAACTTTTTTTAAATATATATATATATATATATATCTGTGCTGGCCTTCAGGCTTAAGATTCAGCTGTGTCATCCTGTCTCCTCCTCCACAGAACGAGGTACGGCCATGGAAAGGTGTCGTTTATCATGATGCCAGCTTTACGAAGAATGGGTCTGCATTGAAGCAATCCCATTTCAACATCAAAGGTTTTTAACAGCTAAATTTGCAGAAAAAAGAAAATGTGGAAGAGAACAAGATTGTTTTAGAGTTTAAAACGGGTTTAAACAAGTTACCTAATTAATCTCTGACCTGTCTGGGCTTCTTTGGTCTTCTAACGCTCTTTGTTTATTGATGTGCTCTACAAACTTCTACTGTCCATACAGAATAGCTTTATTTGCACTAAAATATATATGCATGTGAATATTAATTACACAGCTGTGTGTGATTTCCAGCACAAGGAAGTAACATATGCCAAGGAAAAAGTGATTAGAATGACTGAATGTTGCACTTAGGATCAGGAAATTGCCATTTCCTCAACCCTACTGAGAACCAATAGTTAGTTCTCTAAAGACAATAGTAAAAACAACACAAACACTCAATGATGGGTCACCACCAGTCAGGATTCTGGCCATATGTTCCTGCATGTCAGAGGAAATTAAAGACGTCATCAGAAACAAGAAAATATTTAGTCTATTTGTTCAACTGATTGTGGTTTTACAACTGATAAAATACATTCAGTTGATGTTTAATAGAAGCATTCCTAATGCTGTCTGTTCCTGTCTAATATGTTGCCTGTCGACGTTCTGTAACAACAGCCTGTGTTTGTGGCTGTGCTGCAAATCTAGTTGCCCCCAGGGGGCAATAAGGTTCTACTACTAAAATGTTGAAAACCCCAAACCTAACATTTGTGTCACTGCAAAAACCTTTGACCTTGCCTCTTTAATCACACTGCATTTCTTAAAAAAACAAAAATCTGAGCATGCTCCAGTCTATCGTGTTTCTCATTCCATCTTGTTCTCTGGAGATTAAATCTCCTCTTACATTTTCGTGCTCCGAGCGTACCTGTGATCCCTTCTGCTCAGATACATAATGGGTGTAAGTACTCATCTCGTCTTGTTGCTTGAGGGAGCCCTGCAGCACAAATCAAATAAACCCACATCACCTGCTGCTTCACGAAGATTGGGCGTTTTCTCTTCAAACTGGGTCTAAAAGCTGTGGAAATGTGCCAATGTGTTCCAGGTTTGCTTGTGAGTGTGAAATTAATAATGTGAAAGAAGGGGGAGAGAGGGAATGAATTTTTTTTCTTGAGTTTCACACTGAAAACAGAAAAATGTTGCTGGATGCTCACTATAAACACATAATCAGAAACAAACAGAAACCAATAACCTGCTTGCTCCATTTTAAAGAAAAAAAGAATCTCACAGTGGCATCAACCCTGCAGCTATAAACATCAGAAAATATGAAACAAGGGAAGAACAACGTCAACAGAACAGGGGGATGAAATTTCACTGAGAGGCCGAAAATGAGAAACGACATAATAAAGAGATTCTATTAAAAAGCCATCTGACCGTTAATAAAAGTAATGATTTTATGAGAACGTCGGGTCTCACAGCCAGAGGCTGCGCAGGAGACAGAGCCTCTACCAGCTTTTATTTCAATGCTCTGACATTGCATTGAAAGGAAAAATGAGAAGTCTGAGTGTTGAAGAGGATTGTGGGGAGATAGGGAGGCGACATTAAAAAACAAAAAAAACAAAAAAAAAAACAATTGCTGCTTCTGCCATCTCTAACCTAATGAGATTTGGTTGCTGCTGTTGCTGTCGCTGCTGATGTGGCCAAGGCTCAGGTCTTATTTGTTGTTGGAGGTGATGGCGGGATTGGATAAAACACACATCTCGCAGCAAGGCATCGTCTCTCTCATCTGCTGCTGCGGATCAGACTCCATCGGTCTGCGGCTGCTTTCGCTGCATGCTGAAAACGCCGAGGGAACATTTACATTTCAGTTAAAAGCGAGGAGGAAAACTGCAAACGGTCGGATGTGGAGACAGGTTTGCTCTGTCTCCTAATTCTTCACTGTGGAACAGCGCTATCTGTCTCCATGCTTTAATTATAATTTCTACATATGTATTAAAAAATGTGCCTACCGCGGGCCAAATAAAGATTTGGTTAAATTGTAAGGAAATGGAACAAACCACAGACCCTGCAGCCAGGACAGTTTTAACAAATGAACTTTCATTTAAATAACTTTTATTACAAATGTTTATTACACCTGCAGCATGGTTTGCTAAATGCTCGTGAGTTTCTACATCTTTCATCTATCAAGACATCCAAATCCGGGAGTTTAAAACTATCTAGTTCTGTTTTTTTGCTCAAATTCACATCTGGTAGGTACACACTGTGTCTTTAATGGAGAGAGTTTGGAAATAATTTGACTTTTAAAATTAGGCAGCAAGCTGGAATGAAACTTGTCTGTCTTAGAAATAAGGTGAGGAGCTCCATCTGTCAGGGGAGCGTAGGGTAGAATAACAGCGTTGCCAAATTGTGTGTCAGCAGAGGTGGTTCAGACAACTAAGGCAAAGCAAGGCAATCTTATTTGTATAGCACATTTTTGGCAACAAGGCTTTTCAAAATGCTTTTCACGACTAGAAGGAAAATGAAACAACAAACAAGCAAAAAAAAAAAAAAGAAACATTACAGTGCATTGGAAAAGTAAGGAAAATTGATGATAGGTTGCAAAACAGACTAAACTTTAAGATATCCCAGGGTCTCCAAGAACATTTTTTGGCCCTAATGGTTTTTATTGACAGTAATCAGACAGGAACTGTCTGTCAGGATAGATTTTGTTGTAAAGTGTCTGGTTGTTCAAAAAAAGTGTTACAAAAGTCTGCTGTTATTTAATTTTAATTCATATGTTATTGTTTAATGTAGTTTGCTTTGTCACTAGGCATAATAGTTAGATTCTTCCACTGAATTTTTGACATGACATGACAAATGTGTGTTTGCTCCACATGGCAAATTTAAGAAATAGTTTGGAAAACTTAATGGATTTGGTTTTAAATCACTTGATTCTATGTGAACTTTTAAAAATGTTTTGGTGTATTTTAAATGCTATTTTGCAGTGAGTTTATCTTTATCTTTGGTTGTACTCTCACTTGTGTTTATTGGTTAGTTGTTTATCCATGGTTATGCAATTAAAGTGATTAGATTTATTTACACATAAACCTCAAGACAAACCGGGTATATGGTTCTTAAATCAGTCTGACTCCTGTGTGTTTGTGTTTCTTTGATTTAAATATAGTTTACCTGTACACATACAAACACCACAGTTAATTCATTTGAAGTGATCACAATTGAAAGGTGTGCATTTTAATTGGCATCATTCAGAAATTCATCAGCATGTGTGAATATGAGGTTTAGTGCGAGGTGCTATATTGGGAATCGTCACTGGAGTGACTCTGCTGGTGTTCTGTCATTTTATTTATACCTCAGACAGAGGGCTGAGTGTTTTAAAATATAACTAGTTGGATGTGCAAACATTCATTACTTTAAACACATGAAAAATAAGTTGTTTTTTATTACAAAAAAAAAAGGTTGACTGCTTGATCCAAGATAGACTGAAATGTATAAGACTCTTTGAATAAACAGCTATTAGATTTTTCTTTGCTTGAACAGACCCGAAGCACACAGTTAGGTTATTAGTCGGACTCTGTTGAACTTGACTGAATGCTAACGGTAATTTGGTGATGCAGTCTGTTGATTCAGGCGTGCTGGACCATGGAAAACATGAACAAGCTGCACGACAAGAGCCCTCGAAGACACAAGTTTCACACCTATGTTTTAGACCTACAGTCTTGGGCCCTCATTTCAACCTTTGTAGCCTCATAGATTGAGTCTTCGGCATCACAGCCCACACTATGTGGAACTCTCTCCCACCTGAACTTCAACACAACATTACTTGACTTTTTTCAAGAAACTTCTCAAGTGGGATGATTCTCACAGACATACAGCTTCTCCCCTTTTCCTCCAAAGGAAGCGATGGTCAGTGTTGAACAGTTCAATTGCTTTTGAAGCATTGAGTGACAGAAACTGACCGCTTTATGTATAAGGGACAGTGTTTGTGGGAACACAACAGAAACACCTCTGGGATTTTTAAGAGCCGGATTGACAGATGCTACAGCAAACCCACAGATTGTTGCAAACTTGTTGCTCACAAAACTGCAGCCCATCTGTCAAAGCTGTCAAAGTTTTGAAGGTTTTCATTCTGGATACTTTTACATGTGCATCTCCTCTTCTCTGTAGGTGGATATTTTGATGTTCCTGTCTATTCAAAGCTCAGGCGGGCCTCCTCTTTCCTCCATCATTGCCTTTTTGAAGCTAGGTCCATGTTTCAATAAGATAAAAAAAAAAAAAAAAGAAAATCAAAAGCTTTCTAGAATTCTGCTCAAAACTGAACCTGCTGCTGTGAAGTTGTTATAGAAAAGTTGATGACTTTGCAGTCTTGCAGAACGCTGACGGAACAAGAGCAATGACAGTCTGTCATCCACCGTGTCAGTTTGACTTTTAAAAGGAAAAAAATAATAAACAACTGGAAAGCAAATTGATTTCTAAGGGACGCGTGGCAGTTAAACGCACTGGAGTTCTGGGACATGTTTTAGTTTAAGAGGACGGACGGACAGCAGAGACGTCCCCAGACGAAGAGCAATCACTCGTCAAAAGCAACACAGATTAATGTGAATGCAGCACAAACAAAAGCACATCGCTCTCTGTCAGCACTTGACTGGAAGCATCATTACCATCAGGAAACAAAAAAAGGTTTAGGTACTTTTTTTTTTTTCTTAAAGTCACTGAAAAAGAGAGCAATCATTCTCCAGTTTCACATTACAACATTTAATTCAGTGAAAACATGTCAGAGAAAAGCTCTGGCAGCTACTTTTGTGGTGAAAGATGCTGACACGCATGCATTTTGTGTTTCTTTACAGTAAGTCTGCTGAAAAGTTGAACTTTTCCAAAGAAAAAACACCAAAAGCAGTCAAGTAATTATTGACGTTTTAGAGATATCCCACTGCTCTGTGCAGCTTAGCTCCATGTTGGCCCAAAACTACACCAGAGTTCTTGTTTTCTTTTTTTTTTTTCCATTTCTCATATGTGCAGAGTACTGCTGATTCGGTTTGCCACCCTACAAATATATTGGAAGCAATTTCTTCACCTTGTAGCTTTATGCATCCATCCATCGTCTGCTACTCATCTGACCACAGAGGAAACAATTGCACAGAGTTCCCCAGAGCTCCCTCTCCTCACTTACCTCTGCCGTCTCATCTGGGAAGATGCTGAGGCATTCCCAAGCAACGTGTGAGATCCAATATTTCAACGAAATACAGTTTCTGTCTTAAAGACTTGCCTCAAAAGCATCCTTGCAAAAAAAAAAAAAAAAAAAAAAATACCCACTTCGCCAACCATTCCTCAATGGAGGAAGTAGTGATTCTATACAGAAGAGTAAATTCACGCAGCCGTTCGGTTTTTTTGCCTTCATCATCCACTTTACTTCACCTTGGAAGTCACTAGAGAGATCACACTAGATGCAATTTGATCTGATTCTTTAAAATGTTGAACTATGTCATACAAAATTAGTGATCTAAATGTTTTAGTGCACAACTGCAGATTATTGAAAAAGAAAAAGATGGAAAGATTCAGCAGATCTGGATTCAGCATTAGAATTAGGAGACGGTGGACCCAGAAATTCTGGCTACAATTTGTGGCATCTTTTCCAAATGTTTTTTAAACACCAACCCAAGATTAAAAAAAATGTTTATGACTTTATCTCAACTCTCTAGACGCTAGCCAAAGTGTCTCTCATAGCTCCAAACAACATGTTGTTGTGAGCAAACTAACGGCACGAGGACTCAGAATTTAAGTGATGGGTCAGAAGTTGAACGTTTCACCGCCGGGTGTTTTTTTTTTTTTTTTTTTTCAATCTGTGGTTATGTCTCTAAGCTACTGCTCCTCAACCACCATTTTGTGTGGCTTCCTCCTCCTAACTGGATAAATCAGCATAAAAATTTTAATACCATGAATATAAATTTAAACGGGACACTTCGCCATCAGTACTTATGTATTTGGAGTAACATGCTTCGAGGCATGAATGTGGTGTTCAGTATGCAACGTCACTATTCTTCTACAAATTTCACTTGTGTTTTTCAGTTACCTTTGCTTTTTTTCCCTCTCTCAACCTTTTCACGCTTCTTGGTCATTGGACATAAAAAAAATTATAAAATTATTGTCAGCTACAAGCCAGAAGAAACTGAAATGTTTTTTTATTTTTTTTCTTCTTTTTCCAGAGACATAAACATAGCAGCACTGCAGATGAAGCTGATGGAGACAAGACGGTTTTGTTCTGCTCATTTAAAAGCAAAACTAGCCTTTTAAAATATTAAAACTCGCTTCATATTTTTGCTCATTAGTTATGTTATTTTGACAGAAATGTGTTAAATCGGCTCATAAACTTTCACTGAAAAATTTGCTGCAGCTTTTATAATCTGACAGAATCTGTGAAGCGTCTTAAATTTTGTGCAGATTCTACATTACTAGAAGTAAGAACCTAAAAGAGATTATTAACTGTTTCAGTTTTCAGCAGCTGTGAGCAACATGGGAGATTTGATTATTTGGATCTGACCTCATATTCAAACAGACTGAACATCAGATGCAAAACTCTTTTAAAGCCCCAAATTTAAGATAAAAAAGTACATTTTCTTACAAAGTCTTTCTTAAAGCTTTTTTTTTTGTGTGTGTCTCTGCGTCACGATTTGAAAATACCAGTTATGTTTTGGTGTTGTGAGATCTTGTTGGTTCAGACAGCTGCTGTTCCTCTTAGTAGTTTATTAATGAACACTGAAATCTCCCCAAGAAAGGGTAACACAATTTCATCAGATGTACTCAGAGAAAAAAGGAGGAGAAGGCGAATGATGCAAAAGGACTGGGCAGGAAAGGATGAGGGACGTGAAAAAGGAAAAGAAAAATAAAGCAGAACAAAGGAGGAGGAAAAGTTGAACCGTGGCTGAAAAGGGAAATGACATGGGAGGATAATGAGGTGAAATGATGGACAATGGTGATGAAAACAAGAAGAAACATAGCAGGAAGAGTAGGACAGAGAAGAAAGTGTGAGAAAAACTAGTTCACCAGTCCCTCACATCACTGGCATTTAATCACAAATAAAAAAAAGGGGACATTTGTTAATGTGAGGGCATGGTTTTAAAAACAGGCATAAAAATAGTGTTAAAGCCATCATCATCATCATCATCATCATCATCATCAAAATTAAAATAATTATGTTCTTTGTATGAATCAGTGTATAAGGGAACTTTTTAATAACTGCTGTGCCATTAAAGCACAGCAGTCAAAGTATTTCAGGAGGTCAGTCTATTAAAAATCTTGCCACTGGTCAACTCCTGCTGAATGTAATCCACACCCAGAGTTTCCAGATCGAAAGCAGTACAGGAGCGATGTTTTAGCATTTTCTAAGAGTTCTGCTGCAAAGTTTGACACCACTTAAAAAAGAAAGTTCTCAGATCTGAATAAATTCCCGCTCTGCAGTTTTTGAAGACACGTCTCCGTCTCGTCGCTGTCAGCTTTTATTTTACTCCATGTGAAAGTGTTGCAAAGAGACAAACGTTGAGCTCGGCGGCTCGCCCGTGACTGTCAGCTCCTTCTTAAACTGATGAAGAGGATGAAAAGTGTGAAGACCTAAAAATGGCGTCTGGTTTTAAATCCATATGTCCGTTCATTCCTCAGTGGAGTGAGGGGGAAAAAAAAAAGTGTAATTACATGGATCCTAATGCGGGATTGATTCGTAACTGCAGGACATCCTTGAACAAGATACTTAAAAATTAAGAAAGGAAAAAGGCTAGCGGTGCCCTAAGTGAATTTAAAAATGCAGGAATAATTACACATATACTGCAAACTAATTAAGAAGCTGTGAACTCTGTGGCCTCCTTCCTCCCTTATACTGATTACGCGATTCATATTTCAGACTCACGGGGGTGATTTCTCTGCCGCAAATGGACGAACGGAAGTAAAACCCGACGAAAATGAAGCCGTGACATCAGACGTGGCCACAAAAAAAAAAAAAAAAAAAAAAAAAGAATTGAAAAGGAAGAAAGTATGTCTCTGGTTTCTATTTCAAAGTCGTCATTTTAATTGTGTTGGAGGCAAGAAAAAAGAGGAACACTGTCTGAAAGAAACATGGATATTTTTATAATTCAATGGATGTAATTTATATCTGTACCAGGAGGAAAAGGGAGATGGCAGTGGAGTCCGGTCGAAAAATGTCCAAAAATAGCATTAACAACATTGACAAGAACCCAGAGGATATAAAGAGCAGATCTGGACAAACATTTAGATTTTTTGCAGCTGTTTGTTGAATTGAAAACCAGACTTTTAGCTGATTTGTGCTGAGAGAAGAAAACATAATATCCTCGGGTTAGTTTAGTAATAAATTATTTTGCAAATATGTTCATATTTCCATTGTGTTTCTCACTGTAAATAAAACTGATTACAGCATAAGAACATTAAGATGTTATTGTCTGAAGAAGAAAAAAACGGACAACTGTTTTCTTTAAATTAGTTATTAATTTTGGTCTCAGAAAAGCAAGATTAGAAAAACCTACTCTGTACTGTTTTTGGTAATTTAATGTTTTTTTTTTATCTTCATATGTCATTTTTGGGGTAATTATCTGTTTCTTACAGAAAAATCCAAAATTATTCATACTCTTGGAGGGATTTCAAATTATCCCTCCAAGACGTTTGTTTCTAAAAATGATTTACAAAGCACTTTTCAAGATACTCAAACATGTTGGACAGAAATAAAACTCTACAACGACAATAGACAAGGAATGATTCAGACTCTCCAAAGTATATAAAGAAATGCAAAACAACTATTACTGTGGTATATTTTTAGTTTAAATAGTTGTTTTTTGCATGTCTGTGGTAATTTTTGTATTCTGTGAAAATTGAACCGTTTATTTTTTTTATGATCAAAAGTGTTATGTACTTTATCATTCATTTTGTGGTTTGTTTTTGACTCTTGATCGCATCTTATTTTATTGATCTTTTTTCTACCACCTTAATGTGTCTTTTTGGCAACTATGTTTTTTTTTTTTTTTTTGTTTATTTTGTTTTGTTTTCCAAGATTAAACTGTTTCTTCCCTGGAATTGTTTTGCATGTATCTTAAGAGACATAATGTCTGTTTGTGGTAGTTTGTATATTTGTAATGATTTATTTTATTTTTCTTAAAACTTTCACATTTCTATGAAGCAATTTTTAACCTTGCAACAGATCCATTCCAATTATTTTACCCTTCACAAGTCAGTCAGAGATTAGTGAAGACTTTATGACTGATTAAAGTGGTGATATACTGACTTGAATGTATCCACATTTCTAATAATTACTTAGAAAAAAAGACATGGAGATAATATAAAGGGAAAAAAACATTAAAAGAACGCATAAAATGTGAGAAGAGGGAAGTGGAATCATAGAAAAGGTTTAAAGTCATCCTGGATTCGTCCTCTTCTTCCCTCTTTGTGCCACCAAATCTTCAGAGTGGATTAACCGAATCTTGCAGCTGCTCTTCAAAGTCAGCTTTATGCCTCCGTCCTCCCTCCTTCCTCTACTCTTCATCTTTTTTGAACTTCTTTAACTTCCTAAAGCTGCAGATATTCAGAGAGGCATTATCAGTTGCTTTATAATTTAACAAAATCCTCCACAAAGACCACAGCAGCGACTTACAGGAGGCGAACATGCAGGGAGAAACACACGGAGAGGCTACCACAGCACGAATATTCAAACCTCGAATCCTGCCAGATAAAGTGAGAATTAAGAGCAGCCGTGCCGCCTTGTTCTGCATGTCATTTACTTCTTTAAAAAGACTTGAGTTTCTCTCGTCAGCCTTCTCCAGAAGCATTCACAGGCGAACGATGATATCACTGAGGGGGAAAAAAAATAAGTTTGACCTCCTTTCCTACTTCCACTGCCCTCACATTTAACTGAATGCTCCTCTTTAAAGGTGACTCTTGGCAGACAAAGAGCAGCATTGTCCAAATGGGTTTTCATCAGTTCACTCTTTATGGAGAGTTTTATAAACTTTTATGAGTTCAGAGCCTAAGAGTGTTTAATCTAAACTCGAATTTGCAGATGAAAAAACAGTCATTGTTTACATTCTTTTATGTGAAGAGTTTAAATAAAAGGAGGAACATAAGGAATACACTTTTTAAAATGTTGTTTGACTATGTTGAAGATGACATTTTACAGAGAGTAAATGTTTCTCTTCACTCAGGTCATTTTCTGAGTGGTCAGAAAACAGAAGCCTTGTCCAAACAAGCTAAGTGTTTGCTTACTTCCAAATTACATGTTTCTGATCTCAGAAAATCAAGATTAGGAATTTGAAGTCAACAACACTCCCTGGAGAAAAAAAAAAAAAAAAAAAAGGGCAAGCAAACAACTAATTGTCATCATGAAGTCAAATTCATAAGAATTAATCTAAGTTCATAAAAATTAATCTGAGTTCAATAGAGATTTAGATAGAGATTTTCTATCTAAAAGAAGATGGTAAAGATGCTGCATGCTTTTAATTTTAAGAGGTTGCAATACTGTAATGAAGTCAGTACAGGCCTCTGTAAAAATTGAGGAAAGAACAAATATTGCCAAATGAACGCAGTGGTCTCCTGTTCCTAAAGCATTATCATTTAAAAATAATTATCAATACTGAATGGTCTTGGGTCTAAATTTCTAGTTTCTGATCATTTTGTTTGTTTCAATTTCCTTGTTTTTGTTCCTTTATTTCTTTCCTCTTTCACTCTGCTTTCATGTGACATACTGTATCATGTTTTGTGCGTATTTAATGCTATGTGTTTGAAGAATAGAGTGGCTTTGATTAAGCTCATTATCCCTTCTCTGACATCATTGTTGCTGTAAAAGAAACCAGGCAGAAAGTTTAGAGTAGAATATGTTGCCTTTTTTACCACATCTTTTTGAAGGACATGCATGCATTTTGTCTGCAAGACGGGGAAAAAAAGCAACATTTCAAATGCACATGAAAAAGGCTGCAGATCCTTGAGGGGCCTTTATGCAGTCAAGAAAATCATGGAATGAATGTAGGAGATTTGTGTTTATACTTTTGAAAATAGTCAAAAAATATTAATCATATATTCACACATTATAAAAAAATGTAATCAAATGAAAGAACAATGCCTTTCAATGCTCTTTTATGTGTGACATGAAACAACCAACAACCGAAGTTAAAAGACATTGTGCAATTGGCTTTTTACAAACATTTCCTTTATGATATGGTGATATTTGAATTATTTAAAACCGAAGTCTCTGATCCAAACACTCAGCAGGCAGCTGCTGCCGTGCATGAACCACAGGGCCTCTGTTTGATCAGAGAACCAGGACAGTTTCAGGCCGTCTCCCCACATTAACACAAGTGACGGATCTGAAGACGCGCTGACAGAGCCCCGCCGCTAATCGGGCGTTAGCAAGGTAACGTTTCTGGCGGAGTCTCACCCAGCTGGAGTAAATACCTGTTCACACCTCGCAGATAAGTAGGAGGGAGCTGCAGCTTTAGCGACTTTCCTCCACGACTTTCACTGTAATTAACTCCTCTCAGATGAGCCAGGAGAGACGACAGCAACGCGGCTGCCGGAGGAAGCAGAAGTTTATCATTTGGCCTTAATGTTACAAGATGTTGGCAAAATTTTCTGTTTAGATGTATATATATTTTTTCTATTTCTACCCAAATCTATGACATTTGCACAGGTGAGGACACTCTTTGATTGAGGAATCCAACAGATTCTTCAACGTTTTGTGGACAGAAAGTTCAGATTTCCAAAGGAATTCTGTAAAATTCCTTTGGAAATTTTACAGCTACCAAAACTTCTCTCTAGCCAGCCACTTGGGATAGATTCACAGAGGGAGTCCCAAGGCGTTCCCAGTCCCTTCAGCAGGTCCTGTCTCTGGGTCTCCTCCCAGGATGTGCATCTCACTATGGAAGTATTCAGGAGGCATTCTGAGCAGGTACAGGTGCCTGAGGAGCCAGTTGAGCCTCTCCAGGATGACCAAGTTTTTCATCCAGACACCCTCATTTCATACGCTTGTATCTGTGATCTTGTTCTTTCGTTCTCTGACTAAAGTTCCTGACCATAGATGAGGGTAGGAATAGAGATGACCGGTAAATCTAGAGCTTCGCCTATTGGCTCGGCTCTCTCTTTACCATGACGGATCAGCAGAGAGCCTGCATTACTGCAGATGCAGAACTAACATGGACCAAGCTCTGACACCGGTCATACAAGGACTGTATCCAAGGGTCTGGTACCCCATACTCCCAGATTACTCCCCACAGGATTGCCCCAAGGGAAATGTTTGAACACCTTCTCTAAGTCAATAAACCACATGTAGGCTCCCTGGACCCTCCACTGCTGAGGATGTAGAGCTGCTCCAGAGTTCCACAACCAGGATGGGCCAGAAAAAATACTGGGGGGTTTTGTTTTGTTTTGTTTTGTTTTGTTTCGTTTTGTTTTGTTTTCATGGTGACTCTCCAGCAAGCATGAGTTATGCTTGCTTATCAGCATTTGATTAAAGTTTCATGAAGATGTACTCAGCTTCTTTCTTTGACCTCAGAAAACAACAGCCTGCTAATCAGGCTGTTTTCATCCTTTTCAGGGTCAGTCAATTTAAAATCCCCAATTAACTCAACATGCCTGACTTTGGACCATTAATTTGACTCCTTGGGGTTCCGTAGTTTTTAGATTGCTTTTTTTTTTTTTTTTTTTTCAGCTGTTTATGGAGAACCTTCTGATTTGATTAAATTTTTTTAACAACCTCAAGCCAGGAGTGATTAAAGGGCTACAACAACATGTCGCCTTGTGTTCAAAACCAGTTAAGTGTCATTATTTTATTTATTCATCACTGACATTTACACAAAGACAGGTTTCTACAAACAG
>NW_015113708.1:0-13123 GCF_001443285.1 Poecilia latipinna | reverse complement strand
TTCAATCATTTTCACAGATATTAAAAACTCAAAAACTCTCTATAAAAGGAAATTAAATTGCCAGGCAATTATTCTGTGGAACAACTGAGACAAAACATAGTGGCAGACACCGCGTTATTGTTCAGTTAAAAACAGCAGTGATAAGATGTAAAAAAATCAAAATCAAAATCTGATATAAATTTCTCCCAAACAGCTGCTACCTTACGAGACTAACGATTTTGGACCTCATTGCAAGGTTCCTTATTTGCACTGAAGGAAACTGATGTAGTCATGAGAAACAGAAACAAAGACATCGTCTTTTGGAAATGTTTCATTGACAGCTCACGTGCAAAGGTAGCTAAGGTAACACGCGTTGTATTTTCTGATGAAAACGTGTAAATGCATGGTATTCTTCAACTTGTTTTGATCTAGTAATTTGATTTGATGTTCATGTTTCATTTTGCTAAATGATAACTCGGTTAAACCGTCAGCTTTACAAAGGGAGATATTTGTTCTATGTATATTTTTTTTCTACTTTACTTTTTCCAACACAGGTTTTTTTTTTTTTGTTGTTGTTTTTTTTGTTGTTTTTTTTTTCCAAGAAAGCCCATGTGGGAACAAGAAGCAGCATGGGAATTTGAATCCAAAAGAGGAAAAAGAAAACAGAAAATTGTTGTCTGAGCAGCAACAACAGATGATGTAGGATATAAGGCTCCTCCCCAATGGCAACAAATACCGAATGCATCAGGCGCTGCAAGGCTTCTCTTTTAGAAACTGCTCCACCAGCTGAACTTTCCATGATATCATGGTGGCTGGAGGAGAAGAAGAAGGTTTGTGGGGTGGAGGCCTCAGAGACCAGTTAGAGCAGCAAACCTGAACAGTTCCCCCTTCTTGTTTCTATTAAAACTTTTCCTCTTGCAGGCTTCCCCGCAGGACTCCATGTTGTTTTTTTAATCTTATTCTCAGCATCAACAAGCACTGCTGTGGCTGGCCAGCTGCCTAATGGACGCCATGAAAGCATACCAAAGAAGACAGAAAACAAAGCAGCAGGCCAAATGAGAAGCTCCTCAGGGTCCCAGCGGTTCCCAAGAGCAGATACTCAGAATCAGAGGATTGCTTTTAAAAGTAAGGGGTTGTAACCCAGCTTTTTTAAAATATTTTATATATTTTTTTTATTATTATTAATACAGAGAAGTATAAAGATTGCTTAATTTCAATCCCATACATCAAATATTAAAATATATGACCATTTAAAGCCCATTTGTTTGTGGCAGACATGAGATCAATTAAAGTACAGTGGAAGTATTTGATTAACCAATCCTTTCATCCCCTAGCAGATGTTCATTTCCTGCATCAGAAACTTTTGTCTCTGACATGATGTTAATTCACATAATGAATCTCTCTGAGCCTGTTTTACTGTCGGCCCCTCCCCCTGTTCGGTGTAACTCAAATCTCGGACACTGAACATAAACCTAAACGTTTGTGTCTCCGTCTGCTGTGCTCTCAAAAGGTCTACATGCATCCTCCCTCCGATCACACGGTTTGCTAAGCAGCGTTCCGGTCCAACTGATGGCCGGATGCTATCGTCAGAGGGGAGACATGTGCGAGAGGAAAAGAAGTTTTACGGCTTCATTTGTTGATGGGGACAAATCGGCTGAATCTCCCCGCAGAGATTAATAGCACAGCAAATCATGGCTCACGTTGCAGAGGCGACAAGCGTTCCGCGGATGCCATTCCCGACGGCTGAGGCTCATTTAAAAGCCGTATAATCTCGGAGGTGACGGAGCAGCAGGGGAAGAGCGCATGGTTGGACCAGGACGCATGACAGCTGCATTAAGAGCTGCCACGGTAGCTTCACGCCCACAGGGCTCCCTGCCTCCACCACGGCCCTCTCCCCATCAGCACACTTCAGTGACAGAGAGGATCCTTTCTTTAAAGCTGCTGATCTCAGCGGAGATAGAAGAGGGACTCTAATTTAATCCGCCTATGCTGAATTAAACCAGCCGTTAAGGCATTCACACTTTCCCTACAATGGCATTACATGAGAGCTTGTAATGCCAACATTTTGTCTTCAAGCAGTCAAATGGCAAAGGGCCTCACATTGGATATAGTGAGTTTTGTTTGAATGTGTTTCGCACAGTTAGCGTGTTTGCTCACAGTTTTGAGTCTGTCCACCTCTGGCAATGAGAAACCAACAGCCTATTGCAGTGAAGAGATTTAAATATAGGTAATGTTTTAGTAATGCAATTTTGTCCAATATTTGCATTTTGATCAGTAGTTTCATATTTTTAGACACAGTAACTATTATGAAATGTCAAAAGGAACCGAAGCTAACACTCACATTGAGAGTTTGGGTAAAACTGAAGAAAATTTGTTCCCTGTAATCATGCTTCAACATTTTTTTTCAGACATTTTTAAACATAATCTAATCAATTTTGCTAATAATGGTAGACAAAAGAATTCATGCTATGAACCTTGATAATTCGACTGGAAACGTAGCCATTCAGATAAATCTATTTATTTTTTTCATTTTTTGTATGTTACAATGATCTTGCTGTTTTTCTGCTAATCCTGATGCAGTTAAAGAATTTTAGGAAAACACTAAAGACGGTGATGAGGACCAACATCAGACTGGGTATTTTTTTTTTTTTACCTCTGTGACTAACAGACATAACAGTTGTCTATCCAATTTCTTGTTTCTTTAAGCTTCAGAACTCAGAAAAAACTTTGTTACCTGCAGCTGAAAATGCTGGATGCATCAAATATGACTTAAAAGAAACTTGACTTTGCAGTTTAAAGTCTTAAAATTGGACCTTTGTCTCTTTAAGAAGATCCTGCTCTTTCTGACCCTCCGCCTTCTGCAGGACATCACAACAACATTCCTCCATTAAGCCTTTACCAATTTTCAGTTTAAAACTGAACATTGGTTCCAACATAGTAGACTTTGTTGGAGCAAGCGCTAGGCACCGGGAGACTGAAGAATTTCTTAAAGAATGAGAGAATCAAAGCAACACTCAGGTATGTTTTTGTTGAGGGAATAAAATTATGATATGATAATATGATGAATTTTACATAAAACTGCCCCTCAATTGGCAAGTATATATTGGCCCAGTCCATATACTTACAAGGAGTCAGCACTGGGTGTGACTACATGTGGTCTGCATCTTGTCAAATTCAGCCCAATTTCAGAAGCCCAAATTTTTCCCCTTTCCTTCAGCAGTTGACTTCAAGTTTTTTTTTCCCCTCTCTGTTTCTCTTTCTCTCAGATTTCTGAGAAATGCAAACAGGCAGCAACAGATACAGTTTTATGATGCTAATCAGACTAAATGTGGTAACTTAGATCCAGTTAGAGAGAAATGATTGCTTTTCAGGAAGAAACTAAACATTGGTGTTAATGTAGACTAATTCCACAACGAGCAGCAGAACGAGCACATTTAATTTGCTGCCAAATGAAACAAGTCTTAAACAAGAAGGGTGTTTATTCTGCAGGCGGAAACCCCTGCAGTGTTCAAAGAAACAACAAGCTGTCTGAAAACCCAGCAGCAGTATGGCTCAAAGCAGCTGAGCGAAATTCACTCGCTTCTCTGAAATCCATGTTTGCCCTTTCCGGTTAAGCCACCAACAGCCAGCTGATTCTGCAGATTTGGAGAGAAAAAGCTGGGGGCCCAATCAGTGGCTGTGTGTTCCGAGTCGCAGGAAGTTTTCCGACCCATCAAGCGCTCGCAGGCAATCGGAGAGGACGAGAAAGACAAAGGTACCTCAGATGGCTAATTACAGAGGTCCAATTAGAGTGGAGTCAGATCCTTTATTGGGTCACAGGAGGAAACCCATAAAAACATCATGAGACTGCACTGAGACAACAGTTCAAACAGCTCAGCACAAACCTGCTCAACCCTTCAGCTTTATTAAAAAATCTGACCATCAGATGAATTTTATCTCACAGTCTCAGAGAGATACTTTTTTCCTCATTTTCTCAATATTCTTTTTTGTGAGTCTCTGTGAATTTAAAAAAAGAACAGTATAAATTCCAATTTTAAGAAGTTAAACTTTATTATCTCCCACAGGATCAAAAGAACCTTGACATTCCTGTGTGCAACGTTGGTTTACGATCACAGTTTTTGGCTTAAATTGCAGCTGGACTGAGAAAAACTCCTTCAGCTTCACCTCATTCGCCTTATTTTTCATACCTGGTGTGATTTTTTTCTGTTTGCTCGCTTATGGAAGCTAATTAAGCTTGCTACCTTACCTTGTATACCCTGAGTACTTGGGGTGCAGCAATTTGACTAAATCTGTTTTAAATTTTCTATATATCTCAATATCTTCTCTAAAAGAGTAGTTTTTACTTTTGTTGTGTTGATGCAAATTATTTACAATGTGACTTGATGACTTTGCACAAAACTCCCCAAGTACACACAAGAATCAATTTAGCTGCTAAAATTAGACACCTCCACAAAAACAGAATAAAAAATAAAATAAAATAAATAGCTCTTTTCATTTGTATCATCAGTCCTCATCAATTATTCTGAATTCATATTGATTACTAACATTCGTTAAGAAGTTAGATTCAATGTAATGTACTTATAGTTAATATTTATATGACAATCTTTAAAAGAGCTCTTTTATATACAAAACACTTTGGGTGAAATGAAAGGATTCCCAAAGGTCAAATCTGTCAATTCTTTTGGAAAACATGATCTTAGTTTAAATTATGATTCTACTGTTCAGTCTTTTCAGAAGTTTTGATTGGCTAAAAGAGCTGCTATATTTACACCTGACTTTTAATCGGGTGTCGTCTTTGTAAAGTTGAGACTTTCCCCTTGGGGGTAATTAAATAATTCTGATTCTGACATCTGCTTTTATGTTCTTTTCAGCTTAACAGTTTCTATTTGGTTTAAATGTAGTTACAGTCATTTCTCTTCCACTGGCTTCACTGTCTTTCCTTTCACAAAATAATCTACTCAGCAGATTTCACAATTTTAGTTCTACTTTACCACTTTTGGAAGTTGACATAAAGAGCTGATAACAACTCTAAGAAGTTTTAGACCATCCAGCCTATTCACCTCCGTCTCACTCATCTTCAACTCTCTCTCAGATCTTGTTTTATTCACCTCAGCTGGTGATCTGACATGAATAAATTTACTTTCACAACAATTTGCAGCTCATTTTCACAATTAGATCAGTGCTGCTCTTCCAATATAAAATTGATCAGTGAATACCATGAAGTTCTTTGCATGTTACAAATAGACATTTTGGATGTGCACATGATATTTTTGTGTGTCATTGTTTATTTTTGACTGATTCTAATTTTAGAAAATTAAGTTAAGGTATGAGTGTAATTGAAGAGTATGAGCATGAAACTGAAAATAATTTGATGACATTACAATAGGAGCTCAGAATGTCATGTTTAAATCCTCCTAACTGATAACTTCCTAATTTTATCTTCAGAGATAAAGTTTTGACATCACTTAATAAAATGTACTCAAACAGGACAAGCTTGAAAACATTAAATAATTATTTTAAAGTTAAAGATTGAGGGTTACCTTTGTGATTTTGCATTTCAATATACAATTTATGTTTGCTTTGACGGCAGATTGATGACTGACTGACCCAGCTGTGCGGTTGCACATTGAGGATTGTCCTCGATTTGAGGATTCCCATCTGCTCTGCAGATGCAGTGTCTTCTAAGTGCTCCTCCAATCAGTGAAGAATCTCGTCTATATAAACTCAAACAGCCCCCGTCACTACATTTTGTCTCGATTGCTGTTGAATGATAAATTGACTTAACTTGTCACTGGTTGCTTTCTGGATTTTGTTTCTCGTAGTAAGGCTGATTTAGCATATTCCATAGATGCAATGTGCATCTATGCACTGTTACAGTGAATCCTGTGGTGATGATTTTTAACTCCACCTGACAAGCTTTCATGCCGTGTCACTGAGACATGTAAGACCAGAGCATCACAGGGAGTGAACACATTTTGGTTTTAACTTGGTTCTTGGGATGTAATCAAAAAGCTGAGTTAGTGAGCAGGTGTGAAGTGCAACCCAAAGTGTCATAAAAAACAGTGAAACTCCTGGTTTCATAATACTAATTTTAATGACATAAGCGTACATCAATGCAGCAAAATACTGAGCCAAATGGTTGACCTGTAACAGATTAAGATGCCTTAAGAGAGACAATGAAATGAAATACTGTTGAAAATCTGCATTTAGCTCTGCCACACATTTTTGTTGTTGTTGTTGTTGTTTTTCTATTGAATGCATTTTATTAATATTACTGGTTGAAGTTTTACTTGTGTTTTGGATTGTGCAATTTTTGTAAGTTAAACAGAGTTGAAGGTATTGACATTTGTAACAGACTGGGATAGGGGTAAGTGTGTAAGATAATGGATGGATGGACATCTATAATTCCCTGCTACTAAGGATGAGGTTACGTGTCTCTGGCGATCTTAAAAGTTTAAAATTTGGTTTTAGTGTCTGTGAACACAACAGGAGGACAAAGCTGAATTCACACTACTGTTCCACATATTAGTCAAAATTGACTTGGACAGATGAAACCTTTTTAAAAACACAGTTTCAGCTGCAATGTGGACAATAAGAGGAAACCCTGCTGCCGTCAGAAGCCTCCCCGCAATGAAATGGCCTCACATCTGTGATTAAATAGCCACTTTGTCACACTAGGGGGACAACATGCATCAACACAGGTAAGCGTGGAGGCCTGTTGGGGAGTTCATCATTTTGACTGCTTCAGAAATCGAAATGGATAATTTATTGGGCTTCGGTCACGTCAGGAACACACTCACACTCTGCAGCATATTTCCCCGTCTGACTCTGGCACTGTTATTATTTTCATTTTGTGACAGATCGCCAAAGCTGCAAATCTTCAGCTGCAGCCCATTAGTAATCCTGCGCTGCCGCCGGTCTGATAGTTATTATTTCCCAGCAACAGGGCGGGTAATATATGGTAGGAGGCTAGGTAGACTAGAGGCAGCTTTCAGACCGGACGCAGGTCAGAGCTGAGGTTTAAAGTCATTCACTCTAAATTCAGCAAAGAGATTCAGGCAGCAGCCGAGGAAACAAAAGTTGTCACAGTCGAGACTAAAGAGGCCAATTGAAGGTCCAGACAGAGGAAAGAGCTGCCAGAAAGAAGGAGGGAGGGAAGGTGAAGTTTTGAAAGAATTGGATAAATGCTGTGTGTGGAAGAACTAAATGCACTCACGGTGTTTCAAAAAGTTTAAAGGAGAGAGTAGCAGCCATGACATAAATTAATAAACTGATCGTCCTCATGATGACCTCCTCTTTAAAAACAGATGTTTTGACTGTTTCAAAGAGATACTGCATGTGTTGACACACTGCCATGGCAGAAAGACAAAATCATTGACTTCAGAAAAAAAAAAAAAAAAAAAAAAACTGTTACTGGCCGTCACTTTTATGTGTCATGAGTTTCATCTCCAACTTTACAGTTTTTGGCTTGTATGTTAAATATTAGGGTTCATGACAAAACAATTAGAAGAACTGAGTAACTATGACTTGTTTGGAAAGGTTGATTGAAAAGCCTTTTGTCTTTCTTAAAGGAATATCACAGCATAGATTGACTTTCCAAATATGCTTAATATCCCATTGAATCACAAGACTTCTGGAACAATCTGTGTTTTTGTAAGCTTGAAGTCAGATGTAAACAGTTTCAGAACCTACTGAAAACCTGACTTTTTTTCATATCCTGATACATAAACACTAGGTTCGCTATGAAACTCTTGAAGATAAATATATACTTTTTAAAAAGAATCGGTAATCTTGAGTTCAGAAGAATATATGTTTATATGCAGTAAAATAAATGGTGCATTATTTTTATTTGCTCTTTGAAATAAAAATATGAAAATATGATTTTCTGAGATAAACAAAACTTGCCACAGAATGAACCTAATTTAACTCAAAGTTTGTTTTGTGCAAACATTCAAATATTTCCCTGTGGTAGTCATTCCTTCACTCTACTGATCACATTTCTATTCATATTTGCCTTTTGTTTTGCAAGTAAAACAAACTGACCTGCCTTCAGGTTGACCAAACTCGTCTTGGTCCTCATATTGTCCTCCTCCCTTCTGAAACTTTTCTCCTGATCTATTATTCTTTTTTTTCATTCATGCTGCTATTTTTTGTGCATCTCCTTTCCCGAGGAACACTCAGAGCTCCCTGCACAGCACCTCTTTCATCTTACGGTTGTCGAACACGGTTTTGCCTGAGGCGGCAGCTTCCCACTCCGCTGACTTGTGTTGAAAGACGAGTCAAAGCGCTGTATAAGTTTTTGACATGCTGTTTGAGCCGAGCCTGAAGCGGACAGAGGCTGTTCTTCACCTTCAGCAGGTTCTCATGTTTGTTTTATGACTGACCTCGGTATTGAACGCTGCAGCGTCGGTGTCCAGCTGCCAGGTGAACATTATGAATGTTTCAGGCACATGTTAATCGATTGATCACAACTCATGTCCTGACATCAGCAGAAAGCAGCTCCAGTATCTTGGTCGGGCTGTGTGTGTTGGTCCACAGCCTGAGAGGAGAGCAGAAACTGTCTTGCTTTTTACTCTGTACACAACATGAAGGTTGTTTCTGTTTCTCTTGGGCATGCTGATTTTAAATCCTAATCCTACCTACTGCTCTCGACCAGAGTTTGTCCAAGAAATAGGCACACCTCCATTGCGTGTTTTTAAAAACGATTATAAAATTTGTTTATTCCGTACGTCTCTGTTCTTTAAAACAACTTTCATAGAACTGGACTGCTTTTTATAATGCAGAAGGTCCCATTGGCTTCTTTCTCTAGTAAGGAAAATATTGTTGCAATATAAAGTGTTGAGAACAATAGATTTATCTACCTATGTTTCCATTCTCTATATCTGTCCTAAAGGAAATCAGAAGAGCCGGTCTCTATGTTCAATGGGAAAAAAGTCGGTATGGGCTCTCAGAAGGTTGTCAGTCCATCGCAACACTGACCAAAACTATTTACATACCTACTTGCAAGATCTTGTAGGGTTGTCACCTTTCAGGAAAAGAAGGGGCTCCATGACGGCATTTTGTGGCGATGACCACCGAGTGGCTCGGTATTTTCAAATCCTAAACTTGATAGGTATGAATATATCGTCATCAAGCATAACAAATTAGTGGTCATGACTCCTTTGAAAGATCACGTAATAAAAAGTCTGATTGACTGAGGGCAAACAATGAAGATCTATTGAGTGAGCTTTTTTCCTAAAATACTACTGTTTCACTGTTTGACATCAGTGTTACCTCATAGATTAAAGAGGTTAGCATCAGATTATTCAGTGTCAAGCATAATCTCGATTTTACTCATTAATGAAGAGTGTCAGAGTTGAAAGTGGCACCAGATAATCCTTGGAACTTGAACAATCCTTTAAGTGGAAAACTTGAGATGAAAAGGTGAAAGCAACTGTGTGATAATTGCATTAAATAAGTGTTTTCTGCTCCATCTTTTCAACTCTCAGAGGCACTTCTGCTTGAGTAAAGTCTACTGGTTAGTGTTAAATTTTTCAGCCTGTATCCTCCTGTTATCCAGCTCTCTCGGTGACATTTTCATCACCTTGAAAATGTCACGCGGATCGCTGCCGGCTGGCCCTTTAAGTGTGTTTCTTTTCTTTCCGTGCAGCCTCTCTCACACAGCGATCATCATGCTGTCTGCCAGCGGCTCTACTGCACTTTGGTCCTCCATCAGCGCTGATATGCCTCTATTTGAAACCTTTGTGTCGGTCTGAAGGCTCCTGAAACCATCTGAACTCAATCGGAGCTGCTATTTCAGAGAGAGGCTCAGCACCTGTCCAGCTGAGAGAACCCATCAGAAGCAAGAGAACGATTGGAGTCCTGAAAAGAAAAGAAATATTCATTGTTTTATTTTTTCGCAAATGTGATGAAAAAGCCACTGATAAATTAAATAGAGGATCATATTAGGGAATCGCCTGCAAAAAAGCATTCTTTTAATACTGTACATTTGAAAAATAATGTTAATGAACACAAAACTAATTGTTAATCGATCCATTAATTGCTATTGTTTCAATTCTATTTAATGAATACCAACAATAATGAAAAGCAATCAAAATGGGCCTATTGTATGACCTATTTTGTATGTACACTCAGAACTTTGTCTTTGGTTCTTAAAGGATTATTATTTTTAGGAAATCAACCAAACTAGAAGTTTAAAAGTTCATAAACTTTTTCAAAATGGGGTCACATAAGGTATCTGACACCAGATGTGTTTTTTCTGCTCTTTGTCATCATTGTCTGGACATCTTCCCTTGAGAGGAAACATCAAACCTCCGGTCCTCTGTAGGCATTTTTTTTCTCAATTCTTCATTGATCCTCACTGAGATCTTGGTTTTGCAGAGCAGACAAACTGATGCTTCTTAACATTAAAAACTCACATCTTCGTTAATCTGTGCCCCTCTTTTTTACCGAATCTTGGCTCATTGGGCTCACACCAGACTTTGCTCTACAGATACCAGGAGTCCTGCTACTCCGAGGAAGAAGCTTACAACAGTGTGAAGGCCTTAAACAGATTAGAAACAAACTGACCAAGCAGGTCGGGGCATCTAAGAGAAACTACAGTGAGAAGTTGAACACTTCTCTGATATTATTGTTGTTAATAATAAGAACAACAACAATAACATGAAAGCTTGTAAGATTAAAATAAAACTCTGACGTCATTAGAAGTGGAAATAACAAATTTGTCTCTTTCTCAAGATGTGTGTTTTTTTTTTGTCAGTTTTTCTGAAGGCTATTTCTGTTAAAATTTAGCAAAGAGAAACACAATGTTAAATTTCTTTTTTCCCCCTTTTCTGCTGTTACTCCACAGTGGTAAAACAGTGAAAACAGTTGTAGTCTTCACAGAACATTTACTACGGTAAAACAGAAATACTTCAAATCACTGAGATAAATGTATTTGTTTGACAGAAAAGTAGAAATGTAAAATACCTATTTTGCTCTTTCAGAATCTTTCTTTTCTTCATCGATCTGACCCTATGCAGCGCTCAGCGGATTATGGGAAATGACGTGAGCTTCCTGTGTCCTGCACATCTTTCTCCCTGATACAATCTGATGTCGGTCTGCAGGTAAAATCCAGCACTGATAACCAGAGTATGAAGAGCTCTTCTTTCTCATTTCATCGTTGGCTGTGTTTGATCTTATCAATGTCAGACTGTATGCTAAGCTGGAGCATTTCCATGCAGCCTGTGCTGTGGTTTACCAATGTATTCAGGCCAGTAAGCGGCCTGCCTGGGCCAAATCACATTGGGTTAGAGATCCTGCAGGAGGGTGACGGGGCGAAAGCCAATGAGCTGCCCCAATCAAACCAAAAAATATAAGCAGCGTAACTGCAGTGAGACACGCTCTGCCTCCAGATCATCCATCACAGACTTTATTCTTCACCAAACACATCTTTCAAGACTGTTGATAACAATTATTTTAGAATTTTACTTCTTAACGCTGCATTTTATAACTTTATAACTTTTGTAACTTTGTAAAAAATATATATATTTTTTTACATATTAATTAGAAAGGACAATATGTGACACATTATTTTATCTCTTCCCTTCTTCCCAGTGCTCCTATTACTATGTGCAGAAATACACCATTCCCTAAGAGAAACAACCAATCAGAGGCAAGATGAAAGTCTTATCACTGGCAATCATGCTCATGTAGGCACTGCTCAATGTGCTAATGGCAAAGAAACAACATCCATGGCAGATTACATTGTGGGCAGCTAGCTGTAGAGTAGCAGAGAGCAAGAGGGAGAGTGTGAGCAGTGCGTATACGGTTGTGATTGACAGCGCTAAGACCTTCTGAATAGTTTATTTCTAACTATGTGGTTCATTTCTGCAGATGGCAGTAGGACCAAAGGGAGGAGGCAGAAAAGCTGGATTTTTTTCACAGTGTATCTGTCTCATATTATACTGTAACAACAAGATTTTTGTTCATTTCCTGAGATTTTCTATAGAAAAAAAAAGATTAAACAGGTCTATAGGAAATTAAAGCTAACTGTCTTAATAGTTGAGGTGCAAGTCTGCAACTCAAAGTCCAGTGTTTAAAATACTTTTCATAAAAATGCCAATTTTGTATTTAATTTTGTCTTTATTTCTTTTGCTTTATTTCTGTGGGTGCATATAAAAAGATGAAAAAAAAAAGTAAATGAATACATTTGAAACCAAATATGCAAGCCTCTAATGCTTTATGGGACATGTTTGCAGGAAGATTGAGACATTGCTTGGTATCCTTAGTTTGTATTTAACACATCAGCAGAAGGAATCACACATTTCAAAGTGGAAAACTATCCCGACTCTTTTCAAATGTGTTGTCGCCTGAGGTGGTGTACTGAATGACTATTAACAAATGAACAGAGGCAAATAAAGTGGTTCTTTGATGGTTTCATGGAGTTCTCTAAGCATGGCTAACAGTTTCTGCACATGGGATATTTCAGGGGTTTTCTGACTCCACACAGTATTTGCATGTGAGCGCTGCAGCTGGAGAAACACAGTCAACTATTTCTCAGAAGAACACATGATGTAACCGTGTGAAAGTGTTGTTCTGAGCTGTGAGGCAAATCTATGATTTGCATGTGAGATAATCTGCAAGTTGCTTTTCTTTTCTGTCTTGGGGAGATCAAAGGACACATCAGTGTTGTGTCCATATCAGCTGATCTGAGTCGACCTCGGGGCTCCGCGACCCGTTTCATGTTCAAAAGTTCATCAAAGCAGTGGGTGAATCACAGCAGAGCTAATTACACCGCCCCAAATACACACATTAATGCAGCTAAACCTATTGAATTCTTCCTCCGGCTTCATGTTTGACAAAAGTACGAAGGCTGCAGAGCTTCCTGGATCTCATTCATGGATGTTGTCTTTGTTTTTGTTGCTTCTGGCTTCACAAACAATTCTCGGTAAAAATCATTTCAAGGCCCATCTCCAGACTTACTTCAAAGTGAGTACAAAACAGCCTATATTATTCAAACTTCTATTTGTACAGTTTCCTGACATTTAGTGACTCACGTTAATTTATTCTGCAAAACTTGCCTATTTGATAAATAGGAGTTATCTTTCCAACTGAAAAGGACTAAGGTAGGAAGATGAGACTCATTGTTTGCATTGTAGATATG
>NW_015113707.1:190463-213557 GCF_001443285.1 Poecilia latipinna | reverse complement strand
AGTGGTTTGATAACTGCTGTTTTCAAAGCCTGGGGGAAAACACCTGAAGAGAGTGATGAGTTTACTATTTGGATCAGATCTTGTAACAACTTACAGAGCATAGAGAATTATAAAGTTATATCTACTCTCTGTTAACATAAAATAAATTAGCTATTCAGCTAAAAAAACTATTACAAATATATTTTAAATATACAAAAAAAATCCACAACAAACCATGAGCTTATTCAACACAATATCACTTCATCATACTAATTTTCTATTTCTTCTAAATGCAGAAAAGATTTAGATTATTTTATTCCACTAACATTGTTCCATAAACTGACACATTTAATTGAAATGCATTTTTCCATCATTGCTGCTCTGAATCTACTTTTTTTTTATTTCCATTACTTCCCTGAATCCATGACTTTCACACATACTGGACTCCAGTTGCAGTTAATAATTTTAATACTTATATAAGTCATCATCAACAAATAAGCCATTTGTAGATTTTTACATACTTGTTAAGCAAATTATGTTTTATTAGATTGTGACACTTCTGCCTCTCAACACTGCAAAAATCTTACCAAGTACTTTTCTTTAGTTTCTGGCACAAATATATTATTTCACTCAAAACAAGACAAAATGAACTTACAAGTAACTTTTCAGCAAGATACTGAAGCTTGTTTAAAGTCAACAATTCTTGAATATTCATAAAAGTCCTACTGGTAGAATTTTTCACTTATAGCAAGAAATTTTTCTGATGTCATAAATGAAAAATATCTGTCAGTGGACCTGATTTATTTATTTTTTTTAATCAATATTCAAGAATTATTGACTTAAAACTAGCTCCTATATCTACTGTTTTCTTTTTTCTTATTTCAAGTGTAACAAGATATGTCCACTAAAAACTAGATAAAATACTAGTTTGTGTTTTTGCAGTGAAGGAGAACATATAAAGAATGTTACTTTGTTTCCCTGGGGCAAAAAAATGTGACAAGATACAGCAGTCTATTTCTCTCAGCCACTCTTCAAAATGGGAAAGACAAGAGAATGTGGCATTTAGATTGCATACAATTTAAAATCCCAAAGGAAAAGTTACATAGCTCATGTCATCCAAGCATCTTCCATGAGTTGTTGTGGATGGTGATGCTGTGGAGAAGGAAAGATCTCCAGCAGCAGTCAGTCTTGCAACAAATTTGATGAAGCCTCAGACTGAACCCAGTTGCTGGTTGACATTCTAGCAGCTCCACTTCCAGGAAACAGTAACATGTCCTGGATGACAACATCAGTTGTTAGAAAGCACTGCAAATCCACTTCATTTGCTTTTGCAGCTCATTTGTCTGAAAGTCGGGCAGAGAGACGAAGGAGTCAGGGATACGAGATGGTTTGGTCTCTCTGAATCCCTGAAGCCGTCTTTTCAGTTCTTCTGGGGTTTGGGGTCAAAGTTGAGGTATTATTTAAGCTTTTGAAATGCTAATCAGTCCCAATTGTAAAAGAAAAAAAAAAAAAAGAAGCAATACTTTGTTGCTTGTTGCAGTGGTTAGACGTCATAATGACTGTTTAAAACTAAAAAAAGGAGTGCATTAATCTTGTCTGTAATTGTCTAGAGATGGATCCAAGTTTATTTTGCCACCTGTTGCACAGTAAGGAGGATAATGATTGAGCTTAGTGTTGAAAGACTGCAGAATCTGCATCTGTTGGTGTGAAGTTGTGCTATTGCTATAAATAATTTATCTAAAAGGCTTTTAGACATTTTTATAATGGGTGTTAGTAAGTGGAGAGAGCTATAATTGCTTTGACTTTTCCCCATGACTTAAAGTGTGTTGAAAGCCTTCTGCCACTTAAACACGCATCTCAAGTGTCATATTATACTTTATATATATATTTATATATAGCCTAGAAGCTGGCAGAAAACTAAACACAATAAACCGCTGACAACATTCTTACTGTATTCCAAAGGCTAATGGAGACATTTCTATTGAGTATGAACAACTACATTTGAAAAAAGAACATACTCATTCTGTCTTTTTTTTAATAAGTTTTATTAAGAAAAAAAAAAAAAAAATCCCTTTTCACATATTTGGCCTCACACTGCAAACAAGTCTTAGGCATTTTGCTACAATCAATATGAAAAAATAAAAAGCTAAATATAGTTGCTACACTGCTGATATATGTACTCAATGTGGTGTACAGAGATATTGTGTTTGCACAAAAAACGGGAAATAAAGAGTAAGGAAATTAAATTGTGTGCAATCTGATGGCTGATATCTACACTGTAAAATGAACATGTTACATGTTGGTCAGATTCCTAGGGCCAGCCCAAGACTTTTTGTTAATTTCAACAACAAAATCAAAACTGGTGCATTATTAATGTCACGCCGTTGAAATAATCAGAGAAAAGATATGGGTTATAAGGAAACTGTAAATCATATCACATCGTCAAGATGGGTAAATGTGCTAAAATGACTTTGGCACCAAAATCTTAAAAGGTAAAAAAGAAACAAAACTCAAGGTACATATAACAGTTGGGACTTATTAAACTTCATCAAGTGATGGGACATTTACCAAAGTGCAGCGTTTATACTACTAAAGTGCTGTCCCTTTTCTGCATATTTGCCAAAATTGTGATATAGACAAACAAGACAACTAGGAGTGTTTTTTTTTTCAGGTTCTCAGGTCTTTGCAAGTTAGAAAATAGCTAGAACAAAATGGTTACTTATTTAAACCGGCCAATTAAGTATAAGCCAGAGAAAAAAAATTGTTTAAAACAACTGGATATATGACAAAAAAAATGCAACAAAAATGAGAATTATTCCTTCTACAACAGTGTCATTAAGTGTGAAGGGTGTTGTATGTCTGAGCAAAACATAGACCAAACACCACAATACAACATCTATGCTAAACTCTTAGAGAAAGAGGAAGAGCGGTTTACACTGACAGTAAGGGAAAAAAGGCAGTTCGAGCTTCCGTCTCAATATTCCAACATTTGTTCCCTTTCAGTTGCAGTTTCAACTGGATCTAAAAAGCAAATTGTGGACATACAAAGATAAAAAGTCCAGTTCATGCTAGAAGAAAGGGTGAATTACTCTACCACTGCAACTCAGAATTAAATTCATGCAGAGGACAAGAAAAGGCTCCAAAAATCATATTGTGTGCAACAATTAAAGCAAGAATCAAGGCCCTGGTGTTAAAGAAGAATGAGGCACAAAAAGTAAAAAAAAAAAAAAAAAAGAAAATCCAAGCCCACAGTCATTTAGAGTCAAATACAGATCAAAGTTCAGTGACGGGTCAACATTGTTAACGCAAACCCACGTCTGATGAAGCTTTCTCACTTGCTAATATGAGATCAGAGCTTTAAAATAAAAGTTTTCTTTAAACGAGGCCTCGTTTCCAGATCTCAGTATTTTCATCACAAGCCAAGTAGTAAAACAGCACTTGGACATGCAAGGCAGTGCTGATTAGGTAAGAAAAAAAAAAAAAAAAGGAAGGATGAAAACATCCTTATTGGACAATTAAAGAATCAGTGAAAAAAACTTTCCCCATTAAACAGTTTGGAAAGTAAAAGAAGGATGAACAGTTAGCACGGGGATGTGAAGTGGAGGGCGTCTTCTGTGACTATAATGAGGAAATGTAGAACAGATGGCAGGAGATGGCGGCGTTAACACAGAATAATTAGCCACTGTTTAAAGCTCTGATTAAACACAGAGCTGCTGCATGTGAGGTTCTTCTGATCAAAGAGGTTAAATTACAGTAATAACGTATTATTCCCAGGAACCTTACAAGTGCCAAAGAGACTATTCTTCAAAGCCAAAGAGAGAAGAATAACAGCCATTCAAAGAAGGACTTCTAACAGGCATGCACACTGACTTCACACGTTTTTAACGCAGGTTAGCCTGCATCTGTCCTAATAATGCATCAGCAAACCAACTCTAATTTTAGTCCACACTCTAGACAAGGTACATAAAATAGTTGGGACTTATTAAACTTCATGAAGTAATGGGACATTTACCAAAGTGTAAATGTCCCATCACCTTTCAACCAAAATGTTGAAGTATTCCCTCGGTGTAAAGGAAGTAGACTCCCACACGTCTTTCATTTCTGCATTGTTTGCTGCATGATTGTTGTTTGCATCTAGTGAACATGTGGTGGGTTTGGGGAGCAGGGTTGCTTTGTTTGGAACAAAATAAAAATCACGCAATAAAAAGAGCATATAAATAAATTACATATAAACATCAAAGTGGAGATCCTTCATGAAGCTGAGATTATTTTTTTGCCTAAAAAAAATAACTTAGAACTTTTAAAAAAAATTACTTCAATGCATCATTAATTTTTTTGCTGACAGAAAATATTGTTGTTTTCTTTTTTACAAATGTACAAGTGTACAAATATAAGTGACTTCCACGGAGAACACTGGAAAGCTTCACTTATCACCATTAAGGTATGAAAGTTTGGTTTAAAACCTGAAAAGTTCTTCCTCAATCATTTTTAATACAAATCATATTTTGCAAAAAAAAAAAAAAGGTCTTGGCTGCTGCTGTCCTAGTCAAGCTGCAGTGACCAGATATGAGTGTTTGTTGGGGTTTTTAAAAAAAACATTTTATAGTGTGTTGTGTCTTTAAGCTGAAGCACACCAGGAGAATAGCGGGGTGGGTAACATTTAGTTCTTAGGTCGCGTCGAGTTCAGCCACCAAAATTATCAGCAGCACGTCCGTCGGGACTCTGAGACCTGCCGTCCCAATTTGAAACTTTTGCCTGATGTTGCTGCTGCACTGTCAGCAACAGGGATCCTCTTACCTGCAAGGAAACACACTGACATGTTGGTATGAGCCTTCACATTTTGTCACAATACTGAGATTGTATGCAATAAACCAATAATCAGTAGTGCAGAATTACAAGAAAGTAAATTCTTGTGTATTTTATATTTAGCTAGTTTTGCTGTGCAAAAAAATCTGATATCAGAATCCCCCTTATAAGTAAGTGGAGTTATTTAAATAGTGTTTAGTTTAATCTCAGTATAAATCCAGCTGATCTGTGAAGGTACTAACACAGCAGACAGGATAGGTTTCCAAAAAATATCCCAGGCTTTGAAGAGAGAGCGCTGTTCAAACAAAAATGACCGTCCACCTTAACATACAGGCAAAGCAACGAGCCGCATGGTGCTCTAGTAAAATGAGACTGAAATGTAAATTTTTAGCTTGCATGTAAAATACTACGTCTGGAGTAAAACCAACACTGCAAACCACCCTGAATACACAACCCAAGCTGTGAAACAAGATGGTGACAGCATCATGGTGTGGGGATGTTTTTAATCAGAAGTAGCAGGGATGTTGCTCTGATAACACAAAGGAAATTATGGAAGAAAAACTGTTAGAGGCTGCAAAAATATGGGGTTAAAGGTCACCTCCTAGCAGAACAACCACCCTAACCATTGCTTTAGATCAGGGATGTTCAAAGTGTGGCCCATGGGCCAGTAGAGCCCCCCCCCCCACTTCCCACCAGCACAGATGGCTGATGCAGGAAGAGTCTTTGTTTACTTTTACAACAGTAAAGGTGAAGAGGACAATGCAAAGTATTTTTCTTTAATAACTACACCTTGGTCTTATTTTTTGGTAATTGACCATAAATTAGACTTTTATCTGAAAGCAGACTTTGTACCTAAATGTCTTTTTTGATCTGCAATAATTTGCACATACATTTTCTACAAATATCCAACTACTTTACTCTTTTAACTAATATATAGCACATAAAATTTATTTTGAGCATTTAAAAAAGAAGTGTATGTTTTTAGGCCCCGGCCACTCTTTCTTGACAATTTTGGCCCATACAACAAAAAGTTTGGGCACAACTGGCTTAGATAAAAGCAAATTTATGTTAGAATGAGCAAATTAACATCAAGACCTACATCCAATGGAGAATCTGAACTAAATGAATGCTCACTGAGCCATACATCTATCTGAGTACTGGCTAAGAGGAACTAATTACAAATACACACCACACTCATTAGTTTTCCTTCTACTTTGCAATTATGTGCTACATTGTGTTAGTTTATCATGTAAAATCCAAATGAAATGGTTGAAATATAAATATCAGACTGTAAATAATCTTTTAACGGACCAAAAAGAATATATTTCACTTTTGTTTTACTTGTCGACTTATTTACAAAACTCTTGAAACATTTTTTTATAAAAAAAAAAATCATAAATTATTCAAAAAGGTATCTGCTTTCAGAAACAGAAAATAATAATTATATGAGGAGTTATGCTGAGGTGGAGAGCAGAAAACTCACTTATCTCTACAAACACCTCGTTGATGTTTATGGCATTCTTGGCGCTGGTTTCCACAAAGATTGCATGGATGGAATCAGCATAGTCCTTGGCATCTTTTTCTGGCACTTCTCTGTAAACATACGAGATATATTAAAAACAATGTTTAGCAACCTGCAAACCAATTCTCTCGCTAAGCATCACTTCTTTTTTTCTGATAAAAAAGAAGATTTCACAATTTAACAGATGGAGAAGGGAGAGTGTTTATCAATGTTCAAGAAGATAACAGTGAAATAAATTATTAACAAAATCCCTTTTGTATAATTTTGAAGGAAAAATCGAGAGTTTTTTGAAATGTGATTGCCTCCCTTTCTTTATTGCTGTGAATTGGGAGTAATAATCATCAGATAACTTTAAAACATAACTATAAGATCAAGCAAAAGTTCACCTGGAGTCTAACAGGTCACATTTGTTGCCAGCAATGGCGACCACTATATTAGGAGGTCCATGCTGGCGAAGCTCTTTCACCCAGTTCTTCAGAGTTTGGAAGGAATCCTGATGAGACAAGAAGTATGTTAATATAAATGAAAAATGCATGGAGAGGCGCATAAAGTTCAGTCTCCATGGACAACAGGAAAACTGAAGCATTATAAGAACCAGATTGGTGCCACTCTCATGTCAAAATGCATAAATTAATTTCAAAAATGTTATCGTTTGCAAGGTTTTGTTCTCTTAAAGAACTTTTATTTCTTTTCGCACAAATGCAATGAATGTAAAAAGCTAATTAGTTGAAAAAAGAAAAGTTAAAATCACCTCTTTTGTGATGTCATAAACAATGATGGCCGCCGCTGAACCTCTGTAGTACATCGGCGCCAGAGCACGAAACTATGGGAAGATGAGAAACGCTGTTTAAAAAAAAAAAAATAAACAATGCTGTGTGGACCTTTGAAAGAGAAGCGACATAAATGATGAGTTTAAACTGTGCAGTGAGTTTAATCTCTGCTTAAACCGTTTTTATACTCTGACATCGTCAATCCTGAAAATAGCTTAAAATCCAATGAAATGTGAGAGGATTTAGAATGAAGAATGTGACTGTAAATAATCCTATTACAAACAATCGACGCTGATGCGTCAATGAGGACCTTCATTTCCTTTCTGTCATTCATTTTGTGATATGCGAATGCTAAATATATCAGTTCAGTATAACTGCACAGTTTTACATGATTACCTCCTACAGATTGTGGTTTTTCATAGACTCTGACGCAGAAAAGAAATGACACGACTAAGCTGGACTGTAGCAAGTGAAATAAAACTCTGATCAACACAAAAAAGGTGTGTTTTTAAAAAGTCAAGCAGTGCAAGTCCTTTCTCCTTACACGTTCAGATGTTATCAAGGGGAAAAGGAGCAGAAAGTGTCAAAAGATGTTAACAAGTAGACATTTATGAACGATCACAAATTTGATCTAAACCAAATGCATCATGGAGACACTCCTTGATCAGAACAGCCTGTGCAGAATGTGTAAACTCTGATTTACCCGGTTCTGGTGTTTAAAGATAAAGCTCTCCCCAGCTCAGACCTGACCTCATTAATAAGCCCGCTCCGTAGTGTTTGGATTCCTCTAAAGGAAATTACTATTTTTCTATTGGATGTGTGAGATTGTGCTACTGAAATAAAAGACTGATTTGTTTAAAGTGTCTTACATATTGTTGGTAGGTATTATCTACTTTCAGCATTACAGCATTAAAGTACTGTCACTTGAAAGAAAACCTTTAATACAGTATGTAGAGGTTTTTTTACTCTTTTTGCTGTTGAAGCATCCAGCAAAAACAATGACTTATTTTCTGATCTTGTGAATAAAAAGTAAAAAGATATTTAACAATATTTGTTCATTTTCAACATATTGGTATCAGTCTAATAACTAAACTACAAACCTGACTCACTTACACCAGTTCTGTTAGGAGGAGCGGACCAGAACTAGGACCAGAACTTCAGCAAACTATTGTGAGAAACTTGGGAAAGGAGACCCTAAAAGCATGACTCAAGTCAAACAGCTAAAAGGCAATGCAATCAAGTACTTAAAAATATGTACAATGACGTTAATAAATGAATATCTGTATTTTCTCATTATTCTGACATTTAGCAATTCTAACTGACCTAAAACAAGTGAAGTTTGGTCTTATTTTCCTTCAGACAGTGAGAATTTTTGTTAATCTATTTATCCTGTGTATGTAAACTTCTGGTTTCAACGGGTAACTCTGCAGCTGATTCAAGTGTCACACATCAGCTAATGATATCTATTTGGAAAGCAACGACCCAGAAACTCGAAATCCTGGGTGACCCAGCCTGTACGGCAATTCAGTTTTCCTTCACAATAGAACAAAACAAACCATTCGTCTTAGAGTGACAATGTTACCTCAGAAAAGCACACATTCCCCATAATTACAGTTGTTACTGGCCTAAAGTCTAGCAGCAGGAATCCAGCTTGGGATATTTTGGCAGCGGCACCGAGAAGAGCTCTGTCTGTTTCGCTGGCGAGTGTTGGGGCTTCGCCACAGCAAGACCTGTGTGGTCGATCGCCGCCTGAACCCAAAGAGCAATCACACCGAGGCCAGACGTCTGGCCACACAGAAGCAAAAAAAACAACTACAGTGATACCCTGGCAGAGCTGATTAATAGCTGAAACCACAAGCTGGGTGTACGAAAGGGACTTTCTTTTTCCAAGTGGATGTGAGGCTTCACTTCGCTTGATTTCTGTGAAACAGGGCAGTCAGAGGTGGAAGGTTGGTGGGTTACAGTTGGGATCAGTTGTCGCTTGATGCCTGATCTGATTTTAAGATACGAATGCTGAACTTGGGGAATCTAAGAGACTTCCCTTGCTGCACTTATGTTTCAGCTGGTTTTGTATTCCTTTCTTGCAATTTGTCAGATTTTGACGAGCCAAAGCTTCAAAGAGATTAGAAAACAAGGCCTTTAGATACCACAGCCGCTTTGTAGAAACAGGAACCCAGGAACACATGGTGCATTTGACTCTTTTACATTTATACATGTGGACTTGTTAAGGGATCAAGAGGTTGAAATGGTTGTGCATAAGAAATGGGGCTGAAACATCCTGCATCCTTTGCTACAAATGACTGTATAGAGGGATGCTATGTTACTGCATTTTAGGGAATAAATTATTTATTTTCTTATTCAAAAAAGGAACTGATTTACTTGGTTATGTATTTTTACTGTTGTGTAAAAATCTGCAGCAATATTTTTTATCTAGTTATTCAATTAATCATCAGAATTCGCAAAAGAATAATCGCTTTCTCAAATAATTATTTGCAGCCCTAATTAAAAAGTAAAAAAACAAAAACAGGGGACAGTCTGATGTAGAGTGGCAGAAAGCGTCAGATAAGATACACCAGAAACAGCAGCACACGCCACAGGGCTGAGACGCTGAGTTCATCCTCCTGTCTTATCTTAAATAGGTCTGCACGGATGTCCCCTGAAGAGCACAAGGAAGAGGAATCCTCCAGAGGGAAGGAGGATGAAAGACGAGCCGTATCTTATCTCAGCTCTGTGGAGAGCGCTGACGCAGGGGACAAAACATTACAATAGCAGAAGGTTGAGCTTGAGAAAGGGAAGTTCAGAGGAAAAAAGGGAAGTGATGTTGGATATCTAAGGCACAGAGAGACAGGAGTTAGACAGTGAGTCAAAGGAGAAAGCTGCTCCTTTCACACAAAAAAACAAAACAACTGTCACTGGGCTGGTTTCACTTTCAGTGTGGATTTGCTTTTATTCTATATGTCTTCTATAACCTCCAAGAAGATATTTTAAGAAAAGAAATGCATTTATATATGAACAAATGTCAAGTTTGTGACAGGGGTGACATCATTTTGAGACAAACATGTACCAGAAACATCAAAGTACAAAATATGGTAGATTTGTATTTGGCTTTCAAACAAAACAAATATCCATCTCCGATTTTAAAAAAAATACCACAGACAATATTCCAGACCTCCTTCTATAGAAAGGAAAATGTTGCCCCCTTTCAGAAGAATTGGCTAACTGCAAGGGCTCACACACAGAGTTAGAGCTACATAACTATTTCACTTGCTTTAGAAATACATGGAAATTTTGTTATACTTCAACTTCAGAGTAACTAAATTAAAAAATACTTACCCGCTCCTGTCCTGCCGTGTCCCAGATTAGGAATTTATGCATCTCGTTTTGGTATTGCACTGTCTTGGTCATGAACGATGCGCTGTTGGAAACAGTGAGCAGATGATTAATAAATTAATTTGAAAATCTTGGATGGGTTTATTTTGAGGCTCAAGAAAATAAAGTCAATAAATGTCTGATAACTGTTGATACCATCTTTACTTTTTTATTATACCCTCTTGAAATATTTCTACTTAATTTCTGATCAATATGTAAATAATAAAAAAACATTTTTAACATCATATTTTAATTATTATTACTTTTTTTATTTTTCTAGGTTGATCAGATGGCATTTATTTTAGCTGCATTTAAAAATATTTTGTGACTTTTCAAAATCAATCTTGTTCGCTGTGCGGATTTGACTCTCCTAGAACTGCCCAGTATTCCAGATCCCGTTTATAGTCTCAAGGTGTAGTATTAGACAGGAGGCTGTTTTAGGAAGATCAGAGTGTTTGTTTTTCACCAATTATTTGGTTGTCATGTGTGTTTGCATTTTCAAGCCATGGTCTTCAACAGGAAGTTGAGTGCCAAGTAGCTGGAATTAAAGCCAGCTCTAAGTCAGAGGCCATTATTTTTTACCAAAGAAAAGACGGAATGCTCCTTTTGTTTTATGAACAGTGACGATGGATTGCTGTGGTCTGTTGAGATAATGAACTAGACGAGTCGAAAGCCAAACGTCTCAATATTCTGGTCTATCAACATTCCAGCAATGACTTATGGTATGACAAGTGATTCATGAAGCTGGACACAAATGGCTGAAATCAGCTGGAGAGAAGTCAGACTCAGACCAGAGGTTGGGTAAGAGATGTGTCATCCAAGTGGGATGATGCTGGTCATCTGCACCAAAACGGGTGAGCTCAAGTGTTTCAGGCATCTCTTCAGGACGCCTTTTTGAGATTTCTCAAGCCCATTCAACTGGGTGGAGAGCCTGGAGCAGACACATGAACACACTGGAGGGACGATAATTTCTTTCTGATCTAGGAACACCTAGAAATCCCACAAAATGACATGAAAAGTGATGCTGGGAAGAGGGACATTTGGTTTTCTCTTTTCCAGGCTGTGACTTTTATGTCCTGATCTCAGATAAATTTAATTCAAAGCAATTCAAAAATACTCTATTGATGCCAAATGAGAATTAAAAGTTGTTGTAACTATAAACACAGTGGATGGATGGATAATAGTTTTGGGGTATTTTTATTAATAGCCTTATTAAGTTATTTTCTTAATTAAAAATCAAAATTATACTTAAAAACACCCAGTTGACCTAGTTTGCATCTAATAAGAAACAGAAAACTTGCATATTGTCATAAAGACTTTGGCAAACAATCATTTTAAAATAATTATCAAATGTTTGACAATAAGATAGCCCCATTTCCTGTCAACAAAATGCTTCTTTTCAGCTTTTACTGAAATCAATACCAACCATTTAAGAAAGCATTCTCCCAAAGCCACCAAAAAGGTGACAGTATATAAGCCACAGGGGAAACTTACCCAATAGTTGGGTTGATATTTGGGTCAAAGCTGTCCTCCACAAATCTACAAACAATACTTGATTTTCCAACTCCAGTATCCTGCAGAAACAAAACAAAGAGAGTTTGTATTAAGCATGGACAAAAGCTATTTTGTGGCATTTTCTTCTTGACTGCTACATTACAGAGAATTAAACAGGAACCATGAGCTTATATTATTTCCTTAGGCAAAAAAGTCAGTAGTTTAAATTAAGCTACTGACAGATTATTTCCGTCTTTACTGATAGAATATTTTTAGCTGGTTGACTGTCCTCGTTCTTTTTTTCTGATATTCTCATTGTGTCATTAACCTATTAATTAGGTATACAGGCTGATAATTCAAGGTGCTTATCGTACATATAAGAATAGTATTTATGGCAAATTGAATAGTATACAAGACGATTAATTACCTAAAATCATGTTTAAAGTGTACCTGCTAAACCTTCACGTCAGATCATATTGAATGTAGTTTTGATTACAAACGTAAGTACAGATCTGGAACATCACAAATACATAAGTCTTATCCTTAAACAAATCGACACCGTGACTTACCCCAAGGAGACAAACTTTCAGCTCTCTCAGTGCCATGTCGTTGTATCTTAAAGCGAGATTAGATTGAGGTTATGTACAATTTTCTCCTCTTCTCTCTTATCTGAATATTCTTCAGGTGGTCTCTGTTTGCAAACACTATAGCTTCATAGTGAACAAAAACTGTAAATGGACATCCTGATTTAGGCAAAAAATCCCACAGTACGCATCAAAACGTCTCGAAGTCGTTCCTATTTCATTAAATATTGTCATTATTGTAGGTAGCTAGCTAGCTAACTGCGAAGCCGCTGAGTCGCGCAGGCTCCATCTTGAACTACGGCATATAGTCACGTGACTGTATAGCCTCTCTTTTTTTGTTTGAAGGCGCACAAAGAAAAGCTCAGTTTTTGCTCAGTTATGTCGAGTTTGTACCAGAGCTGCAAAACAACAGTAGCAGTAGTTGTTTAAAACATAATTAGTCGGTAAAGGGCAGCGTCGGGAAGTACTTTCAGGAAGTAGTTTGTTGCCGTGTTTGAGTGACAGCCCATAACGGGACGGCGGACGGTGTTGTATCGAAAAAGGCACCCCTGCCATGAAAAGCACCCCTGTCGTCGGAAGCGCATTAGAAGGCAGATAGGCAGCCCGCAGAGCCGAGCCGATACTCAAGATGGCAGGTAATAACACTTTTTTAAACCATATTTTCTTACAAACTTTTGGATTTTTTTGTTCTAGATAAAGTGCCATTTTATTGTTCAGAGATGTATTACTTGAACTGCAGTAACTATTTCACCACTTGTTTGGTGTAATGGTAAATTAGGAAAGCCGACTCTAGAGCAGGGCTTGGACAACCCGTGTTAGCAGACTTAGCAAGACTAGCCTATTCGCTAACGAAAGCTAATCAGGAGTGTCGAAATGGGTCGTTTCAGAAGCGTGCTTTGATAATTTATTTTCAAATTGAGAATGTCGTATTATAAAATCACCGAGTTAGTTTTATTTAAATACAGATTATCTCTTTTGTTTGGATGATTTTCGACCTGTTGTAAAAGCAAATGCTATCGAGTTAACTTAGCTAGCGTTAGCCGGGTAGCCACAGTCAGTGTCAGCCATAAGCTGACAAATCCTGCCATATATCATAACAAAGTGTATTGTTTGTTTTTGGTCGTTGGGTATATTGCTGGTGCCTTAAAGTCTATCGCAACGTTTTCTATTTAAGTTGTAAAACACCAGCTCCATAACATCGTTCCAAGTTTTAGGGTGTTTTAAATCTGGAGCACATTCCTTAGCCTCAACAGCTGTAAACACAGGCTTCGCCTCCTGGATCCTTTTCGGGGCTCCTCTTTGAACTTTCTGGTGTTATGATGTCTCTATTACTGAATGGTATAAAAAGTCGTATTTTTTATTTGTTCTCCAATAAAATCCAGTAGGTTTAGAGTGTGTTGGTCAATGCAGGAAATGTCCCATCAGCAGTAGTTCTTTATTAGTAAAATAGGCTACGTACATAACAATATACATGTACATAAAATAAAGGACAAACATTGTAATTTGGAACATATAATAGCATAAAGTAGTTAAACATATCGCAGTCGGTTGTATCAATACTCATGCAGATAATATTTCTTTATCATTGTTTTATGTTGGCTACAGATTTTTTGTTTTTGAGAAAGATTTTAGAGTTTTGAGATCATTATCAGGTTTCTTATAAATAATTAGATCGAGTAATTGGTAGATACAAGTAATGAATTGTAAGGCTTATAACAGGTTCTCTTCTTGTCACTCTGTAATGTTATTTGTAGGGAAACATTTATTAATAGTGCTTTTTGCTGAAAATCTTAATGATTATATCATTATTGGCTAAACTACAATTTTTTTTAAGTTTCCTGAAACTCTTAATTTAGTTTTAAAATCTCAGCTACTATAAACATACATTACTTGAGGGTATTAAAGGCGGTTAATCCATCCAACTATTCCAATATATTATCAATTTTCAGCATGAATACATGGTCTCCTAATAAAATGCTGCATCCAAAATTATTATTATTGTGTTTGCTGCACTCGCTGACATGATAAAACAGTTAAGATTCAATGTTTTGGTTATTCGATCATTTTTAAGCATATCTGTTATTTTATTAAGCCAGAATAAATTATATGGGTCATATATATTCTCTGTGTAATTCCTTTATTGGATTTAAAAATAAATAAGCAGACTGAACTTCTTATTACAGGAGAGATGAACTGGATATGAGGCTTTTTCAATTGCGATAATGCTACTAAATATTATACTGGATCCCATGATCTTCTTGTCACATAATTGAATTATCCACCTTTGAACTGCAAATCTTCCAAACAACTTCAGCCTGAAAACCTCTGATTTTATTCTAAGAGCTCTGTTTAGTAAAAATGTTTTGATATGAAATGTAATATCAAAGTATACTAAAATATATCAAACAAAATATGAATTAGTAAAGCAAAAGTGTAGTTATGTATCTAAAAGATAATTTAGATGTTGAGTTGAGAGAAATTATCTTATGCACCAAAGTTTTAATCATAAAGTGTGTTAAAATTTAAATTGTAGGCACAATAAAAGATCAAATGCAGTCAGTCACACCTGATGCAACACTCTTGCTCACCAAACGTTTATATTTATTTTATAAATGCAACTCCCCACCTACTGTTTTATTGTTGCAGGTCTATCTTTATACTTTGAAGATGGCCATGATGATCTGGACGATTGTAAGTATATCAATAAATTTGTATGACAAAATATAGACATATATATTTAAATATATAATATATTTAAAAAAAAACACAATGAATTTTATTCTGCCTAGAGGTTCTTTTGTTTTTGGACAACTTTTTAGCGTTGATACTGTGCTATCATTGCAATTTTACAGCCTAACGCGTCTAATTTACATCAGCCAAATTAATTAAACACAAGTAAATCTTATTAAATTGCAGAATATTCATGCTCAAGAAAATCCTGCTATTTACCTCTGACATAAAACTTTTTATAATGTCACATGAGACTGCTGTTCTATACATTTTTCTTGACTTTGATCTAGCTTACAACAAAATATTTTTTTTTCCACCCATAGTTGGATTTGATGATTACGCTGCAGATTGCGATGGCATCCGTATCACAGCATTCCTCGATGCTGGACAAGACAACCTAACTCCTCTGGGAAGGCTAGAGAAGTACGCCTTCAGCGAAAATACGTTCAACAGGTAAGTTGAGTTCTGTGTTCAGTCGGCTAATCCTCCTGTCCTCTAAAAACAGGTCAAACACTAAGATCACCACCTCTTTTGCAACCTGTGCTTGACCTGTTTGCTGCTGATATAGTTTTAGAGAGGAAACAATCTAACATTTGTCTGAGAATCAAACAAATTCTCAGACAATTCTCCCTCTTAAAAAGGGAAGACCATCTTTGCTTTTTATTTTATCAGAAGTAACAAATATTCTTAATACAGCAGTATTTCTGTTTTCACCAAATGATACTCACTTGTGTTCTCTAAAAAATCATGAATAGTAAAAATATGCATTAGTTAAAGGGAAACAAATTTTAAAAATCTCTTTATCTGCAGCATAATTTTGGCGTCTTTGCAACAAGGAGACGTCAACAAATAAATCAGTATTTACATGGAAGGGATATTAACCGGAGTCAATCATTACTAGGAAATTGTGCAGCAATAAAAAAAAATAATGTTCATGGTCCAAATAATAAATTGCATTAAGTTACGTAGTGAAATTATGTGATAGCAACACTTTTTGAAGATTTACTGAAATGAATTTCAGTGAAAGAATGTCAGAAAAGTGTTTGAATGTTTCCTTACCTCTCCCTCTTTATATGTAGAATTTCTTTAATTTTAAAGATAGCTATGTTCTTCAGTCTGTTTTTGCCTGATGCATCTTTCATAAATAACCCCACAGTTCTAAAGTCTTTTGTTTTTGTCTCATGTGGCCCTGCAGCTACTGATTCCAGCTGTTGTCTTCATGCTTTTTATGCTCTGATGTGCAGGGCTAAGCCATCCTCTTATTTTGAAATAGAATTGTGTGGAATGTACTTGGCGTTGCTTTTGGAGCTGCGTGTTGTGCTTTGCGAACTTGACCCTTGTAGGTATTGGCAGGCATACCACTAACTTGGAGCTGTTGCTTTCTAGGCAGATCGTGGCGCGCGGCCTGCTTGATGTGCTTCGAGAGTTCAGTGACAATGAAAATGACTTTATCAGTGTCATGGAGACAATTGCCAGAATGTCAGAGGATGGAGGTAGATGTATTTTCTTGTCATTTTTTGTTTCTGCTGCCTTGTTTTATTTTGGTTTATTAAATTGAAGCTGTGATGTGTGTGCTTAGAGCCCACTGTGCGATCGGAGCTGATGGAGCAAGTTCCTAATATTGCCATGTTTTTGCATGAGAGTCGGCCGAATTTCCCAGCCGCCTTCTCAAGATACTTGGTACCCATTGTGGTCCGGTATCTTACAGATCCAAATAACCAGGTAGGTTTCAAATAAATAACTTCTTTAGGTGAACTGCAAAACTAAGCAAAGCATTTTAAGTACAAATAAGTATGTTTTGGGGATTTTAAAAACGGAGCATTTGTGTTTTTGCATGTTGACTTAACAATCGACCCATTCATCGTTTGCAGGTGCGGAAGACGAGTCAGGCAGCGCTACTGGTTTTGTTGGAGCAGGGCCTCATCTCTAAAGCTGACATGGAGACCAAAGTTTGTCCTGTTCTGCTCGAGTTGACAGAACCAAGCAGTGATGATGACTACAAAATTGAGGCAGTTGCTGTAAGAAACATTTATTCATTTGACCCATTTCTTTTTTCTTATGTTATCATTACAGACCATCAATGCATAGAAATAAACCCAGTTTGATTTAGATGACTTTTATTGACCTCCTTTTACTTGAGCTCCTGATGTGCTTTTGTTCCGTCACACAGATCATGTGTAAAGTTGTCACCATGTTGAGCAAAGACACAGTGGAGCATCTGCTGCTGCTACGCTTCTGCGACCTCTGCAGCGATGCCAGACTCTTCCAAGTGCGCAAGGTAAAATCTTTCCTTTTTCACATTCAGAAATCTGAAGATGATTTGTAGGTTAGTTGTTGTGTTGCAGCCTAAAGCACGGCTCAGACAGCAGGCATTTGAGGTCAAGTTTAATTCTGTTTGTGTTGCTCTGTCAGTGTGAATTCAATCAGTCTGTGAATCAGCCTCAGTTCTGTTTCGTCCAGCGGCTTTGCTGACACTACGCCGTTGTTTCCCCCCTGGAATGTTAATTCTGTCTAACTGGTGCCAGTTGGTGTCAGGGCTGCAAATGTGGTTAAACATTGCCAAGTATTTTATTTTTTCCCTTTGTAATTCTGTTTTAATTATGCCCCCATGCACAAATTTATGTACTGTGATAATAATCACAGTACATCTCATCAAAACATACTTAAACTATTAAATTTTGTCTGAAGTGTTTGACCCCGTTTTCTCCCCATCATGCTTGTCACAGGTGTGTGCAGGGAATTTTGGGGAATTTTGCTCTATTGTTGGTCAGGAAGCAACAGAAAAACTTCTGGTGAGAGACTTCAGAATACTTTTTACAACATTTGTTTTCATACTGGTTTTTTAAATTTTGTCCCTATCAACAAATCTCAGTTTGTTTTGTATTTTTAACGCAGATGCCGAAGTTCTTCAACCTGTGCTCCGACAGCCTTTGGGGCATCAGGAAAGCGTGTGCTGAGTGCTTCATGACCGTCTCCAACTCCACCTCTCCAGAGGTGCGACGCTCAAAACTGTCCCCGCTGTTCATCAACCTCATCAGTGACCAATCACGTTGGGTGAGTCTCACAAACTGGGGAAAATGTTTGCGGTGTAAATAATTGCGTCAAAATGATTGGGACATTTATTGTGACAGTTAAAATTTAAAAAAGAGGAAATGGCGCCATTTAAAATGGCTTCATCCTCAAATTATATGTTATCTAATATTGTGGTTTCTTAACTCATTAAGTCTTGTAAAAACAAACTTTTTCCACCTTCAGGTGCGACAGGCTGCCTTTCAGTCTCTGGGGAGATTCATCTCCACCTTTGCCAACCCCTCCAGCACAGGCCTTCATTTCAGGGAAGATGGTGCTCTTCCAGAGGTCCCCAGGTGTACAACGGACAAGTAAGACCATCACTGAACTTTTATTATAATGACTCTGGATCACATGTAGGTGTTCTATGTCATGTTTGTTCTAAAAGCTTTCCAAAATGTCTACATTTGAGCAAAACCGTTCATTTCAACATGTTGCAAAGCAGTAGCCACGTAACTTCTTTCAACACCACTTTTACTCATAGCCTCAAGTTGCTTAAGAGTTCTCCATCCAACTTTAGCGCCCCATCGAAGGAAAAGGCGTTGTTTTGTTTGTGTTTGAAAAGAAGCACTGCTTTCCCTTTATAACTGCTGAATCAGGAGCCACGGATTGGATGGCAGCTTTAGTTTCCTTCTCATCAGCACAATGCTGCAAGTTAAAAGTAGAAAAGATGTTTCTACAGGACAACAGGAAGTCTTACAGCGAGTTATTTAATCCGAGACAATAAACCATCACTCTTAAGTAAAGAGATTAACTGTCTTGATGTTTGAGTGTCATTCCTTCAGATTACTGATTGATTTAGATGTATTAAAACTAGTGGTGACAATGAATTAATCACAATTAGTTACATTTTAATCAAACTTTATATCGACACTGTAAGTAGCATTTGCAATTCATTTAATCTTTTTACTGCTAAACTATTGAAAAAATAGACATTTAAGTTTAACAACAGAGTTTTACTGTTTTTGATCTGTTATTTAGGTCATTCAACCCTCAGACTGGTTCAAGGGGTTGTTGTACTGATTCAAGTGTTTCAGGAACCAAGGATCATTTATGGTACTACTTTGAAAAAATACTACTTTAGAAACGCTGCTGCAACAAGTTTAGCATTGAGATGGTCCTGGTCCTAATTAATATGGTTCAACATGTTAAAATGGTCAAAAAGTAACTCTAAGCAGGTGGAGTTTTAGCCTTCATTTAAAAAGAACTCAGTGTTTCAGCTGTATTGCAGTTTTCTGGAAGTTGGTTTCAGATTAGTGGTGCCTTTATTTAACACAACCCACCAGGAGGGTCGGTGTGGCACAAAGCAATCCCTTTTTGACCGCGCTCCGTTCTAATAAAACAATCCAATTCCCCTTTAAAAGCTGTAATTATTGTCCAATTATTATTCATAAAGATCAGCGTTAAGATTCCTGCAGATGCTGAAAAAGATTTGCGAGAATAATTCTGCTACGTTTCATGGATACCTCAATTGTCGAGGACTGTTGGTTTCTACAGGGAACTTGTGAAATTTGCTTTCTGCTGTCCAGTAGAAAGCAGATATGATTAATGAGTTACAAAGTTTTTTTTTCTTTTTTTTAGGAAATGTGTGTGGTAATAGTTTGTCATGCACAAATTTGTCACATTTTTGCTTCAGACAGACTAGATCGGATGTTTTCTTGGCTGAGGAAGCTGCACCTTAGTCACTGGTTGAATGAATCACGGTTATTAATGAGACATGACTGTCAGCCTGTTCTTCTCTTCATCTGTGATAAGTTTCATTACCAAAGAAATAGACATAGACAGATTTTATTGTTTATACAAATGAAACTCTTAAACTCATAGAACTCTTGCTTGTAGAGATTTTTAGGGGAGTTTCACACCTGATAGTCCAGTAGAATCAGTTCGATTGGGAACCAAAATTGCAGTATTTGTTATATTATCATCCGGTGCGGTTGGCTTTGTCAAACAATCCAAACTAATTGGATTGTTTGATAACAATTGTTCACTTCCTCACCTGTGGCGGCGCTGCATCAAAAATCACTGAAAACCTTTGAAGAAGACTGAGTGTAACTTCTTTGCGCTCAGTGTTGCACCATTTCTGGTGTTGAATTTTACGCGTTTAGGATTTCTCATTGGTTGAACACCATGGCCCATTTCTGCCACAAGTGCTAGACTTGGACTATTTAGATTTAATTGAATTTACCCAGAATGCCCTGCATTATAGTTTGCTTCCTGCTTTTGGAGTGGTTTCCAGTCAGTTTGGTGTTCAAATGTGCGTTCGAACCACACAAGAGTTCACTACAACCAAACTGAGCTTTTTTGAGTTTGATTGCACATTCGCACCTCCCCAAACGAACCACCCTGTCTACTTCAGATATAATTTTGTAAAGTTACCAAAATGGCAAGCACTGATTGTTTCTGAACTTGTATTTCTTTGCAGCAACTGCTCTCTGAACTCCCTGAACTGTTCCGACATTAGCAGCTGCCACAAAGACAGAGCCATCACACACACGCCCCCCAACCAGGACGGCCGAGCCACGCCGTCGCCGGAGCACGTGGCAACGCCAGACTGCGAGGACTTGAACCACCTCGAAGACCAAGGCCATTTTTCTTTTCCCGGCTTGGCTGTGACAGACAGCCCCCTGGTTACAAACAATGCTAAAAATACAAAAGAGACGGAGCAGGCCGACGACAGCTTTAACTCTTTCAACTACTGGAGAGAGCCTCTACCTGACATCAGCAAGGATCTGGAGATGCTAAACTGTCAGACATCAGAGGAAGGGACGGAGGAAAAGGTAGAAGAGGAGGAACCAGAAGAAAACTGTTCAGAGTCTAAATCCAGCCATGGGAAAGCTACCAGTGATCAGATCCAGAAGGTTTTGGATTGTTTGCAACCTCACATTGATGATCCAGATGTGCAAGGTGAGTGTTTGATGCCGGAATGTGAGACGGTGAGACTTCTGGGAATGCAGATGTAATTACAGATGTGGTTTACCTCCCAGCTCAAGTTCAAGTATTGTCAGCGGCTCTGAAGGCTGCACAGCTCGACAGCCCAACAGACAACAGCCCAACTGAACAGCAAGCAGAAGAACTACTAGAATCCAACCCCGAAAGCCTACTGGAGGACCAATCCACGGATATTCAGCCGTCTGAAACGGAGGAAACCAGCACAGACGAGGAGCAAACGGCAGAAACTCCTCCTGCCACAGAGCCGAGTCCGGTCCAAGAGCAGGAAGATGAGCAGACACAGACGGAGCCGGAGGAGGAGGAAGAGGAGGAGGAAGAGGAGTCTTCTCCTGACTCTCCAGCGCCGGTAAGACACGCTTCAGATTGTTAACATTTGGTCACATGTAGATAAGAAATGGTTTTTGGGCAACATGACTTAAAAAATGGAACCTGATTTTTTTTTTCTTTCATACCAGATCTTTTCTTCCTTTTTTCTTCTTTCCTGCCTTTTGAACTTCCTTCTTTCTTTATTCCTTTTTCTTCCTTCGTAACTTACTTTCTTTATTTGTTCCTTCTTTCCTTCATTCTTTCGTTCGTTCTTTTCTTCCATACTTCCAAACATCTTTCCATCCTTTCTTTCTAAATTGTGTTCCTTTCTTTCCTTCCATCTATCTTTCCTTTCTCCCATCCCTTCCTTGCTTCCTTCCTTTCTTTCTTTATTTGCAGTAATTAAGTGAAAAATCTGCGAAATGTGCCAATATTTTACATCTGCTCATTTGATTAGTCATCAGAATAATGGATTACTAACGTAACTGTTAGCTGCACCTTTAATTTGAAGTGTTTTTTGCATATAGTCAGCTTGGTTTGTTCTATAACTGTATTTTCATTTTTCCCAGGAGTCTGAATCAGACGAACCCATAGAGATAGAGGAGGTAGAGGTGATACAAACCCGAGGGTCTGAGGACAAACCGAAAATCCAGGTCAGTTTAAAAACGCCGGCCTGTAAATATTCCACACATTTTCTCTTTCACATGATTTTTTTTTTTTAATCTTACTCTCTGTGCTCCGTTTGCAGAACGTTATCCCCCAGCAGCTGTTGGATCAGTACCTCTCCATGACCGACCCGGCCCGGGCGCAGACGGTGGACACAGAGATAGCCAAACACTGTGCCTTCAGCCTGCCTGGCGTGGCGCTCACGCTCGGCCGGCAGAACTGGCATTGCCTCAAGGACACGTATGAAACGCTGGCCAGTGATGTTCAGGTAGGAAATCGGCCCAACAGTCTGATAGAGATGATTATTTACAGCCTAGATTTTATCTCAGTGGGAGGTTTTTATGTTTAAGCAGCTGTTTGAGCAGCCAATCAGGGGGCGGTTAACTTTTTAACAGACGTGATAATGCAGCTTTTTGTCTAAAACCTGGGGAGGGAGAACTTTTTAGGATGCATTAGATTATATGTAAATGGGTATGTTTAAAATTTTTAAAGTGTGGATTAAGTATTTTGTCCAAAAATAAAACCAATTTCTTTAACGGTTTATGAACTGTGAGAAATGAGCTCGAACAGCATCGTCCCACCTGTTCGTCAGCCTGATTTTTATAATTCCTATTTTTCTTAAACGTAGCTTAGTTTTTCTGAGCCACAAACACGGTGTTGTGAGGTGCTAACAAGACAATTTCTGCAGAAAAGTGATACTTGAAACTAGGGCTGAAACAATTGTGATGAATCAATTATTGAAATAATCATTCACTAATCTAGTAATCGAAGGCGATTTACTGAAAGGACAACAAACAGTTGGAGCAGTAATTAAGCCAAAATTGTACAAAAAAAAAAAACATTTTGCATT
>NW_015113707.1:172638-186457 GCF_001443285.1 Poecilia latipinna | reverse complement strand
GGTTTTAAAATGGACCATTCATTGAAGGTGCGCCTTATAGTGCGGAAAATACGGTAAATTGACACAGAAGCAACTTTTCCGGTGAAATCTTGTTTTTTCAGTAGTTGGACTGTTTGTTGTCTGGAGTCCATGTTGCCTCTAATAGGACATTTTAATTATTTAATTATCACAGGTCATGTTACGCCCTCCTTCAGTTAATGTAATATTTCTATTCTCACTCGCGCTGCTGCTGATTCCATCCTGACAACTTTAAAAGTCAGGGCAGCTCTACAGGCTTTTCCTCAAGTTGAATAGTTGGAGGACATGTTGGGACAAATAGATGCTGGTGTTGTCTTTACATGCCCCGAGTCGTTTCTCTGACAGATCCACTGTGTGAAACTCCTGATTTACCACTGAATCCTTCACTTGGATTTTAATTTTCCACAGTTGGCCCTTAACAGCAGTGTTTTAGCCTAAATATTAAGGTTTTTGCTTGAAACTTGGGGATTCTGTTTTAAAACTTATTTCTGTTATATTTTTTCTTTGACAGATATTGTTGGAAAAGGCAGATTCAGCCTACTTCTGTTGTCATTTTGCTCATAAACTGGCTTTTATGTAGTAAGAGTGCACTTTGTGTTATTTATAAATTAAAATGCAGGTCATTTAGTTGGGATAGCCTAAAAAGTCTGAGACTGTTTTCAATTATTAAGCCACAAAACTTTAGTTCTGCTTGACTGAAGTTGGTGGGGGAGGAATTTTCACAGATGGGTGGAAATTTAGAAACATTCTTTAACCAGATTGTTTTACTTTTTTAATTTTTTTACTTTGTAAAGTGTTTGTGATTTCTACTGCAACGAGAAAAAAACCAAGTGACGAGTTTAGAAGCCTGAGGTTGGCCTGTCACAATAAATCAATTAATGATGAATTGAAACAAACGGAATAATAAACGGAATAATTTCCATTTATCAATGGATGATTTATTGTTGCTTCTTTTTCTCTTTTTACCAAAAACTGGATGATAAAAGTCTTCAGTCTGGTGCTTTGGTGTCAAACTCTTTATTAAAAACACACTTTTGTTTACAGAGATTTATTAATTAATTTCATTTGTTCTTTCTGTTGTTTTTGTTTATTTTGGGTATCTAAAATGTCTTCCACTTCCAATGTTAAATGTTCACTAGAATTTAAAGTTTGAATGCGTTTCTTCCATTATTATGCAATTACCATTATTTGAAGAAGGTCTCCAAACTGCAGAATTATTGTTTATTGCTGCAACTTCTGGAACAATTTATCGTCCAGTAAAATGGGTTATTGTGACAGGCCAGTCACAGCAGATTTAAACGTAAAAAGGTTAAACTGCTGCATCAGATTAAATTTCAGCTTTCCTCAAAATTATGCTAGATGTTTACTAAACATTGCTTAAAGGTTGCAGCAATTTTTTTATATTTTCTCGCTCAGTGGAAGGTGCGGCGAACTCTGGCTTTCTCCATCCATGAACTGGCGGTCATTCTTGGCGATCAGCTGACGGCGGCGGATCTGGTGCCCATCTTCAACGGTTTCCTCAAAGACCTGGACGAGGTTCGCATCGGCGTGCTGAAACACCTGTACGACTTCCTGAAGGTAACATCTCTGGTTCAGCTGATGGAAAATTGACGCAAAATACTCATCAAATCTCTGCTAACGAAGCTGGCTTGAACTTCCTGCAGCTGCTGCACGCAGACAAGAGGAGGGAGTATCTGTACCAGTTGCAGGAGTTCATGGTGACTGACAACAGCCGCAACTGGAGATTCAGATACGAGCTGGCAGAGTAAGTTTGCTTTGATTTATGTTCTATTATTTGTCATAATGTGCTGTTCCTTTTTACCTTTTAGTTGACTATATTTACCTTTTGTCTGTGTTTCCCTCCAGGCAGCTGATCCTAATCATAGAGTTGTACAGCCACTACGACGTCTACGACTACCTCAGACAGATAGCGCTCACGCTTTGCTCTGACAAAGTGTCAGAGGTCAGGTGGATCTCCTATAAACTGGTGAGTTTGAAAAGTATTTTAGAAGAAAATAAATTACAGATGTTAAATGTTCAGATATTGATATATTGGTCATATTTGTTATGTGAGCAGCAGATTTTACGTTGCAAATTCTAACAATTTTCATCTGTAGCTTTCATCTGTAGAAAGCTACAGATGAGCCTTACGGCCTCTGTGGAAGAAACATGATGTCTCTGAACCTCAAAATTCAGACTTTTTTTTTCTCCAAATTCTAATTTGGATGGTTTTTGTTCTCAAAATTTTCTTTTTCTCTGAATTTTTTTCTAAAAAAAGAATTGACAAAAAATTCTGAATTTTTGGAAAATATGGATTTTTTTGTTGTATTTTCTCCTGTGGAATTATTTTTTTTTACTGTAAAACTGAGATTTCTGTATTTTTCCTCTTATTTTTTCCTCAGTTCTCTTATTGTCCAATATTTTTTGTTTCACATGGAAATTGTCTTTTTCCCCCTTTGGGAATACTGTTTTTTTTGCTGGGTTTTTTTCCCTTACCCTGTTGATTTCTGTATGTTTTCCTCCAGGATTTTGTTTTCCATCTTAACCCACAAAATTCTGACTTGAATCTCAAATTCTTATTTTCCTCAAAATTCTTCAGAATTCCTTTTTTAGCTGTTTTTTTTTCTCTTCTCGTCATAATTTTTTTTTTCTTTTTTTTTTTCCCTTCCAGTGCTCCTAAACCTTTTCCATAAAATGCTTGTTTATTCCTGGTAAGCGTAGACTGACGGCTCGTTTTTTGCTTTGTGCTCTCAGGTAGTGGAGATCCTGCAGAAGCTTTATGCATGTGGGGCCGATGAACTTGGTCTGAACTTCATCAACGAACTCTCAGTCAGGTTCTGCCACTGTCCCAAGTGGGTGGGCAGGCAGGCGTTTGCTTTTATCTGCCAGGTCTGTACATTCCTCCACTTATTTTAATATTTCTATAGCTTTTGATGCCTTTTTTTATTTTTTTTTATTGTAAAATAGTTTTTTTTTTACACCATAATGGTTGTTTTATGTCATGTCAGTATTATAATCTCCAGAGGGATGAGAATGCGTTTTGACCGTAAAACTCTGGCAGAAAGCCATTTCTTGATTAACCGGTCTGATTAGATTGTTTCTGTTCTCGTCACATCTTTGCATCTTAAATACTTTTTCCCTGGGTGCTGGTTGCAGCTCAGTCTGAGTGTTTGTGTTTTTGTTGAAGGCCATTGTGGAGGAGGACTGTATGCCCATGGAGCAGTTCAGCCAGCACCTCCTGCCCAGCCTGCTGAGCCTCTCTGCCGACCCGGTGGCCAACGTCCGCGTTCTGGTGGCCAAGGCTTTACGGCACAGCATCATGGAGAAAGGTAACTTGGAGATGAGCTCAATGATTTGACAAACAATAAGTTTAAAGGAGAACTATTATGCAAAATTCACTTTCTGCACATTTTACACCTCTATTTGAGGTACAAACAAACACCCTGCTATTTTTTGACAAGTTTGTTTTTTGGTGTCTGGAAAATTAGCCATTTCAAAAACTTTCCAATTATTGAGTTGCTGCTCCGTTACCTAGCAACCCAAATGGATCTCCAGCAAAACTTTTTCATATTCCACAAATGTCAAAAAAAAAAAATCTTGCCTTTAAATAAAAAAATGTGATTAAAATCACACATGAATAAGTTTGTTCACGTCATTAAAAAACCTGCCACACCATCAGACTCCAACTACTTCCTGTCTTATTTTTTGTGGTTTGTGGGAGCAGCAACATCCGGTTATTAATCATGAGATGCGAAAAGTGTTTTCATTACAATTAAGCAAAATAAGCCAATTTTGAAGAATTTTAATGAGTTACAGCAACATTTGATTTTCCTTTGGGTCAATGAAATATTTTGAATTTGAACTGAGTTTTGATATGACTAGAGAAACCACCTCAACCAAGCACCAAAACTTTTTCTTTTTAATCAAAAAACAAGAGATTTTTTTTTTCTAAATTTCCGTATCTCCATTAAGTACATGTCTTTTCAAAACGTCAAATTGTGATGATAGAAACGCAGCTAATGGCTGCTAGAAAAGAAAAACGTTGTGTTGTTGGCCATCCATCCACAACCCACTTACTGTATTCTTGTTGGTCATGCATGAGTCTCTACTAATGCTTTTCACAGATGGATGGTTATATAATTGCACATCTGTTTGCAGCTGTTTTCACATGCGAGTGTAAATGTTGCATTGTGGGTTGTGGCTGGCAGCAGCTTATTTGGATTTAAAGTGACAGGAGGCGCTGAATAGGTGACCAGACTAAAATCTCATTATTATTATTAGGAATGTTTTGTATCGCCCATAGACGGATCCTAACCTGTTCAAGGAAGCACAACAGGTCACCTTTACAGCTTTTCTTCCCACTAATTGAGTGTTTTTGTGTTCAGCTTACTTTAAGGAACCAGGCTGTCCCTACTCGGACAAGTTGGAAGAAACCGTCATGGCTCTGCAGTCTGATAAGGACCGGGACGTCCGGTTCTTTGCCAGCCTGGACCCAAACAAAGGCCTGATGGACACGGCTCCATTGATCTAACCTCGCCCCTTCTCCCCACCGCGTCGCAGCCCACCTGCCTGTCTTACCTGTCTGTCTGACCGACCGACCGACCGACGCACAGCCAGCGTAACGTACTACACCAGCACCTGACCGGGTCCCAAACCACTGGCCTGTTGGGCAGACCTGACCACTTCCTGAATCAGGACCGATGTTCGGATCAAGACTCGAAGGGACGGCGCAAGCCCGTCTTCTGGTTAGGCAAAACGAAGCGCACATCTGTTAAAAAAAACAACAAAATAAAAACAAGCCTACTTCTCAGAGCTTTTGGAAAAACAACCAGACTTGGGCGGCTAAGCCTGACTGTTCCTCCACACTAACATCCACCGCAAACTCAAGTCTGGCTTACCTTCTCCAAAGCGGTTTCTGAGCTTGATCTGATTCAAAATACCTTTTTTTTTCTCAACTCTTCTTTATGTGGGCTTCTAAACCAGTGGGCCTCGGGCCGCCTGACTCTGTGCACTAACTCAGGGGGACTTTTCTGAACCTGAACAGCATTATGAAGCTTACAGCTGGAACCTCTGAGCAGAAGACCAGCCAAAACAAGTAGCTCTGCTGGTAACTCGCCTCTCCTCCTCCTAAAGCGTGTCTCAGATGTCCGTTTTTTTTTTTTTTTTTTGGGTCATGTTTTCCCTACTTCTCATATCACGTTCTCTCACAGAAACCACTAATTGCTTCACAGAAAAAGCATGATATAAAACCATATCGTGAAACTTTGAAACATGTTTTGGAAAAGCAAACCCTCCCCTCAGCTTTTCTCTGACATGAAGGGGGGAAACGGGTTCTGAATGTCCATTTTTCTTACATTTTCTGAAATAAAACAAGGGCTGACGATGAAGTGACACCATAAAAGAGAAAGAAAGAAAGAAAGCAAGCACACTGTTGAATAATGCATGTTTCCCCTCATGTAGTGTCTCTCACTTCCTTTAATGTTGACGTCCTTTTGGTGAATCTGCCTGGTGGGTTGTACAGTAGAAAATAGTGTTGGTTGTGTAAAGAGCTTGAAAGATGCCTGATCAGATTCCCTTGCTTCATTGGGATGATTGGGGGTTTTTTTCTGTACAGTGTGAACCTTTTGAGGAGGAAAAAAAAAGTATTTTAATGGAACCAAGGCCAGTTTAGTCGAGGTGCGTGTGAATAAACGGAGCAGTCACCAAGTCACTTTTTTTTTTGCCGTCTCTCAAGCTCAGTTGTGTTGTAAATTGTTTCCCCTTTCCTTTTTTTTTTTTATTTGTGAATGAGCTTAATTGGAGAACTAGAGCTGGTTGTGGTTTGTGCTGTGCATCTCTGGTCTTTGCTTCCTTTGAAAGGAGAGCTCACCGCAGTAATGGCGGTGTCCACTCATCTTGTCTGTCTGCATTTTGTGTCCCCATCTCATCTTTTTTTAATGTAGTAGAACAGTTAATATATACATTTTATGAAATTTATTTTTCTTTTTCAATTATACACCACAGTTCAAAGATTTTATATCCTAACTTTACAAAATTTACAACCTTTGTAATATTCAATGGTTTCTTTGAAAAAGACATTTTATGTAATGTTATTTTTAGTATTCTGTAATTAAAGTGATGAAAAAAACTGTGTGTTTGTCTTCTACATATCTTCTGCATTATAACTTCTGCATATGTCTGATATTATATACCGCATCAGACGTCCAGGTCATGTTTAAAAAAACTCCTCCGAGTGCTGAGGGAGAGGGAGTTCTTCAGAATCGCTTTCTGGGGGGAAGTGGGCAGTTAAATAGCTCAAGGGGTAGTGTAATGTGGCCTCCTGACCGCGTGGTGGCGCTCTCCCCAGAGCACCAGTTTCCGCATCTTATGGAAGACCAAGGTTAGCTAGCTAGCTAGATATCTGGATTCTTGTGTGCTGACATTGAAGCAAAGAAACTATCGTTTGTTGCGTTTACTTTTTGGATTAAAAAAAGGTAAGAAAACAGATTTTCTATCCATTTATTCCAACAGTCTTGAGCTGTGAGCGTTTAAGAGTAACTATGTTGTTTGATTTGGATACGTCTGTCACCAGATCCATAATCTGTGTGTCATTTCATTTCACTTTTAAATGCTATTGCTTCTTTTGATAGTCGACATATCTTTAGAAAAATGTAATTCCATTTCTCAAACACATTTCAATTGGGTGTAAAGTAATTATTCATTCTCTAACTCTAAAACTGGGAACGACTGACACGAATCATTTTATTTACCATTTTACCAGATACTGTTATGAGACAAAGTTGTAAACTGTGGTAAGGGTTTTTGTTACAAAAATTTGTTGTCTGCAGGAATGGAATAAATAACTTAAAATATAAGAGATTTTTAAAAGGACACTTTCTTTTAAAAGAGCACTGAAATCTTATTTTTTAGAAACGTAATTTTTAAAATCTAGTTTCGTGTGTGTAATTTGTAAAATATGTCTGATTAGCCTTGTACACTGAACACAAACATAAACGCAGCACTTTCGTTTGCTCCCATTTTTCATGAGCTGAAGATCTAAAACACATCACAGGTTTATGAACAATGTTTGAGAGAAATTATTTTGGTGTATATAGAAAATGTTTCAGATCATTTTATTAAGTGTATGGCAATGTTGAAATTGTCTTATCTCCAGAGTTGGGTAGTAGCTAGTTATATTTACTTAATTACATTTACTTGAGTAACGTTTTTGAAAAACAAAATGTACTTTTAGAAATATTTCTACTACGCTACACTTTTTACTTGTATTTGTTTAATTTTATTATAAAGTATCGCTACTCTTACTTAAGTAAAATTTCTGGATTCTCTACTTATTGGAAAACAAACATGTTTTAACCAAAAATTTACCAGACACAAACACACACCTGCAGTTTTTGTTAAAGTTTTGGAGGTTTTATAGTGGAAGAAACTGATTTAGAAAAATGTTATTTTGCCTGATTTAGTTACTTATATAAATTGTAATTTTGGCCCTTAAAATAGCAAAATTTCCACTTAACATTTACATGTTGTTAATGTAATTTTTAAATATTAAATGATTGATAATATGATGAGCTATTCAGTACTTGAGTAGACATTTTTCCAAATACGTATTTACTCTTGAATAATCTTTTGATGGCTAATGTTTACTTTTACTAGAGCATCACTACTCTTACTTCAGTACAGTTTTTGGGGTAATCTACCTGCCTCTGCTTATGTCTTGTATGAATATTTTGATCAGTTGGAACCACGGAGGATTAGTAGTAAACACTTTAGTGGAAACTAATTTGTTAATAAATTAACAAATTGGACTTGAAAATGTTCAGATTAATTTTTATACTTTAATTTCTGTACGTTATACATTATGATAAAATATTATAGTTTATTTACTGGAATGCTTTCTGCTATGGAGGGGTCCCAATATTTAGAGATTATTTATATAGTTAAAGATATTTAAGCAGTTTTGTCTCAGCTTTTTGCTTCTAACTACTCTACTTATCAATTTGTAAATTTTATTGAAAGATGACTGATTTTTTTACTTTTCAGTCTAAGTTGTGTACTTTTATAAAACATAAATGCTTCCAGTATTTCCATATTTAAAAATATACTTGTAATTATCTTAAATGTCTAAACTTCAGCTTCTAAATGTACCAGTTGAGTTAAACCCAGTTGCTGAAGCTGCTCCAACTTCTCCTCTCCTTCAGGACCATCACCATGGTGACGGCAAAGCGTCTGGCTGACATCGGTTACCGCGCTTTTTCTGCCTCAATGATGCTGCTGACGGCATACGGAGGCTACCTGTGTGCGATGCGAGGAATCCGGTACTGGGAGAAGCAGAAACAGCTGCAACTGGCTGCAAAGAACCAGGACCCTGAAATCATGAAAGACTGATGTCGCCTGGACTGGACTGTTACTCCTACTGGACGTTTCCCATTCCTCTAAGCTGTCCGAGTGGTGAAGAGAAGGATTCCTCCCCGAATGTTTATCTGTTCCCACACAGATTTAGTTTTTCTTTTGTTGTATAAAACTTAACCAAACAATGGTAGAGAATATATTTTGCCTTTGTCACATGTGCAGAGCATAATTTCAAGTTTGTATTGCATAAAAATGCCTTAAATAAAAGTGTGACAATTTCTCACAGTTCTGCATTAAAAGAGACACCATCAAACAGAATATATTTGAACATACATTTTTACAAGCACTCAAGTAATCTTTTTCATGGTTCACATATACCTGGAGTTACCGGCTGTGAAAATCTCATACACGATTGGTCTTGGAAGAAGTAGTAAAAACAGTAAAATAGGTTACAAAGTAGCCAGACATTATTGAAAAGTAAGTCCACATCATTTTGCATAACTGCCAACTTCCTGTTACTCATTCAGCAGATTTTCTGTATTTCAGAGCTGATAAAAGCCCAGCTGTAACATGTTCATCTTTATTTGAGTGATACCTGCTGTGGAATGGTGGCACTGTGCAAACTGTTGTAAATAAACCCTTCAGGATAAAAATAACTAAGTTCCTCTGACCAATAAAACTGGGAGAGAACATTCAAACTAACCAATCTCTGCAGTCAAACTCATTAATCCCACCGCCTGGAAAAATAAGGCTACGCAAATCACATGATTCGATTTCCGCACAACGCTGTCAGTGTCTGCACATCCATCCACCGATTCACAAATCTGTGTGCTGTCAGTGTTAATATAAAGTGGGAGAGAGCCAAGCAGGTCAGGCAGACGTAGCTCTTTGGAGGCTGCAGGGGGCGCTGTCGTTACACACCTTTGGGACAGAAGGCAGAATCCAATATTAAAACTCATATGAAAAATCAGCACTGTTTGTCATTAATAAAAGTAGATCATTTGAGTTGCTTTTATGCAAAGCAGCATCTAGATTGTTTTGTTTTTTTCTTAAGACTAAGCAATGGGACAAGAAGGCTGGTTCTGTTTTGGGGAATATTGTGACTTAAAGTTTAGAAAATTATACATTATTGTCTTTAGTCAGAGGATCCTTCAGAGTCTGTAACACTGTTTGCTACAGGACATTCTTTGTCAGCATCTGCAGCAACTCTGAAAAGTAAATTTCATAATGACTTGCAAGATTTAGTTTTCCTCTGGTATTATAAAAAAAAGTAATGAATTTAATTTTTGGAAGAAGTCTTTTAGTATATTTATCCACCTTCATAACTTTTTTTTCCCCAAAACTTCTTCAAATCTATCTTTCATTTAGCTCAGATCTTGGTGTGACCCAGTCCTGAAACTTTAAAATTTTTAGTCAACCTGTTGTTGCTTTAATTAGACACATGCTGTGGGGGGGTTTTGTCATGTTGAAAAATAAAACTTCTCTTCATTGCCAGTTTTCTGGCAGAAATAATACGGTTTTGATCAACATTTACTTGTAATTAAAACCGTTTTTCATTCCCTCCACTTTAACTCCAAGGTTCCAGTTTCAGCTGAAGAAAACACAATGACCTCACTGCCGTGCTTCCTGGTGGGTAAGGTGTCTTCATCGTCTCTGTTTCACCAAATGTGTCTACGGCTTTAATTTCATCAGACTGCTTAGACTTTACTAAATGTAGCCACCTTATTTATTTTTTAAAATGTCTTTATTATTGCACAGCAATACAATAAAATACCTTGTATGAATATGTGTCCATATTGTGTTGCATTAGTTGGTTGAGATGTTGCATGTTTTGGACACTTATTCCCTCTGGTTTTGAATGGTGTGCAACTTTGGCAACAATGTGTTATTTTTGACAACTGGGAGCAGCTAACCAGCATCTCAAAAGCTCAAATAATACCTGAACTATTATCCCAGAGGAGTTCAAAAAGAGACAAAGTTCAAATATGACGACCAGACTGAGAGTTAAGGAGGAGCGGCAAAAGCAAAAGAGGTGGATTAGCATTGCTGATGGTGTCATCCTGGACGTTTTACTATTGAATGTTCTCTCTGGTGTCTGGATTTTGTCTTCAGTCAGAGGTTTCTTCATATTTATTAGAAGACTGGCTGCTAAAGGAGATCCTTCCTGCCCACAGCATCACCATCATCAGTACAAACAATAACTCCTTAACGAAATTAGTTACATTTAATTTACCGTTGGGATGAACAAAGTATTTTTGAAATAAATATTTTCTGTTTTTTTATTACCGTCTTCACTATGTTCTATTTTTAACTAATACCATTGAAATTATTTATACATATCCTCTGGCAGATACTTCTTGATAATGAAATCAGCGTATAGTTTTGGAAGATGTGACAAAAAACTTGAAGAGCAGGAATTTATTTGGAGTCAGTCAGTCACTTGATTGTAGTGAGTAATTCTGCATTGCTTCCTCCCATCATAAAACGACATGGTACACTAATGCCACTTTTCTTCATCGTTTACCAAAAAGATTGTTTTTTCTGTTAAATTACATAGAATATGTTGCGTTTACGGCGGAAACTGTTAACCTTGGTTTTGTTTGTTTACGTCCCAAAGAACTGGGGTTTTAAAAGCCATAAATCCATAAAACTCATCTCCGTCTAAAAAGCAGCAGCTTCCGGTCCCATGCGGTGCTGCCGAAGCTCCGTATGAGCTCCATGCCGCAGTGTCTCTCCAAATGCTCCGTGGCGTGTTCTGCAACGTCGCCGCGGATCTTCAGGGTCTTAAAGTGATCGAAGTCCGAGCGGCCCAGCTTCCTGAGGCGGCGGGCTGCAGATCGGTAACACTTCCAGGGCTGAGCCTCCAGCAGGAGGTGGCTGCTGATGGCGGCGAGGCGCGACAGCAGCTGCAGCAGGCCCGAGTCTCCGTGGTTCAGGTGGACCCACATGGTGACGGCCAGGCACAGACACAGGTGGAAGTGGGAGCAGCTGTGCTGGCTGAGGAAGTCTTGCAGCTGGTTGGTTTCCTCAGTGATGTCCAGCTGGATGAAGGAGATGTTGTTGTGGAGAGGGTTGGTCTGCTCTGCGCGCTCAACAAGAGTTTCATCCAAGTCAAACCCCAGAAGGTGAACTGTGCTCTCCCCTGGTTCCTGGACAAGATGCTTGTAGACGGCCACACTCAGGTCCTGGTGTTCACACAGGAGGAAATGAGTTATTGCTCAGACAATGTCAAAAGGAGGTTTTCTTTTCTGCTTAAAATTTAGTATACACCACGGGTGTCCTAACTATTTGCCACATGTGCCAAAATCATGAAGTCAAAAGAAATAGAGGGTCATAAAAGAATAAATTATTTTACCTACACAACAATAAACAAAGAATGCAATGTTTTAATTAAACAAAGTAGTCAGGTATGTTGCTGGGAGGAAATGTGTAAATTATCACAGATCCAAAACTTAAAAAATAAATAGAAAATAAACTTTTCACATGTTGATCTTAGAAACTTTTTTTTCCTGCTGCAGATGCTTTCTTTGCAACAAATAACCAAGCATTCATTAAATGAAATGAATGCAATGTACTGCATTTTTGGCACCAAAATGTTTGTTTTCTTATTAATAAAGGAACTGAATTATTTATTCGCATTTCTATGTAATCTAATATTATATGGAATAAGCGTAAATCCCAAACAATCTTTAGTTATTGGTCTATGATATGAAGCATGGTGGGGCATTGCAGTTGGTGACGATGGGGACCGTCATCAATTTATGGAATAAAAAATATGTTAAATTAATCTACCTTTACTCTACAGCAGCAAACACAAATACACTAAAGTGACAAAATAGAAACAGGAACTTAAATAACGCACAAAAGGCACCGCACGTAGACTGCTATTATCACCACGTGCATTTTAAATAACAACACAAACAGGAAGAGTGTCACTTTCGTACCCCTGAGTTACACCCCACGTCCAGGATGAGCGTGGGCTCGTCCCCTCCGTCCCTGTAGCCTAAATCCTGCAGGAGCGTTGCTGGGATCAGACTCAAGCGGTTTTCCGGAGGGTTAAAGCTGTAATAGTTTATAAAGTTTCCGTAAGGAGCAGCACCAGGGTCGTTTACTGCATCGTCAGGGTCTTTAAGATTCGGACATGTTGCCATCGTAACGTGTGTGCTTGAGAAAAGATTCCGGGTGGAAATGTCGTAGATGGGTTCCACTAGTTTTTCTCTTATTTTCACGCGTGCTGTGGGCGCGGCCATTTGAAGAAGTAAAGAAAACAGTCTGGGCCTCCCTTCTGAAGCTGCTGCCCCCACGACCCGACCCCGGATGAAGCGGAAGAAAATGGATGGATGGATGGATGGATGGATGGATGGATGGATGGATGGATGGATGGAAGAAAACGGTAGCTAAAATATTCACTGTTATATTTATGTTTCTTGTTAACACTATACGTGAATGAGTGCAAAACACTTAAAACGACGCTTACAGTTTTAAAATATGATGCTTAATAGAATTAGTTTCATTTAACACTTTTTAACTTTAATCAAAACTCAAATTCAAATGTAAGATGTTTTATTTAGAAACTGAAATGTCCATTACATTGTTTTATTTTAAATAGCCTAACTCGATTTTTCAATATCAATATAGATTGTAACGAACCCCAGGTTGTTTGGGGTTAATTGCTGTATTTGTTTGTTGTATTCCCCTTTTTGCACTTATTGCATTTACTTAGTTTTATTTTATATACTAAATGACAGACTTCCGGTTTTTGACTTGATGCTTTTATTTTGGTAAGACAGCTTCCTTTGTTTATATGGTAGAACGGCGGCTTAACAACAGAACAAAAGACAAGTTGCAACAGCGTTAGCAAAATTTATTTTATTTTTAGCGGCCCTCTTTTTATAGAGGCACAAGGTGTGTTTATTTGTCTATAAGGATAGTTCTTTCAATGATCTGTCGGAATTGTAAATTTTCTATATTATGTATGAATACTGGTTTAGTTTTGAGTCAAAGTTGATATTTTAGTAGTGAACGTTATTTTAGTTCAAAAGTTATAGTTGTAAGAGCATTGTTCGTAGCTTACACTGTTTTTTGTTTGTACACACAGCTCTTAAGGTGAAACTCAGGGTTTACTCCCAATAAACCTGTTCGCGTCTGCTACATAGCTAGTTTTATACTTGTGTAGTGTGTTGAAAAACAGTAAAATAAAATAAAATAAAAAAAGAGAGAGAGAGATGAATACACCCCCTTTTTTAATCAGAATTTGTCTTGTCTTTTGTTTTCTTTTTATTATTATTATTTTTATTGTTCATACACGTATTTGTCATGTGCATGTGTCGTCTTGCCAGTGGGGGCGCTCTCGTGCCGCTGTGGGTCTAACAGGGAGAACGAGTCTCCTGCCTCTGGGCATGCGCGGCTCAGAATAAACGAGCTCTTGCCGGAGATACATTGTTACGACTCG